>NC_048604.1:2203077-2423517 GCF_003668045.3 Cricetulus griseus
CTGGAGTTACAGGTGGCTGTGAGCTTCCCAATATGGGGACTGGGAAGCAAAGTGAGCATCACTAGAAGAGTCAGCCTGGAGTAAAGCAGAGCACAGGAGGGGAGGAAGGGACTCTGGAAGAAAAGGGTATATAGGAGTCATGATAAGAGGCAGGAATAGAAGGTAAGGGTGGCAGGTTGACATGGAGCAGTTTTAGAGCATGCTCAATGGCTTGACAGAACCACAGGAGTAAGTGAGACAGTAGAAGATGGGGGTGGGGCACACTGTACAAGATAGATGCTGTTCTCCAGAGCCCTTCAGGATACTTCTCCAGGAAGTTGATCAGTTCTAATTCCCTAAATCTCACAACCTAGCAGTGTTGAAAAAGTTCAAGCAGTCTGTCTGGGAAGGTTTGGATGAATAATATCAATTTCAATGAGGAGGTAGGGGCCTAGGACCAATATGTGAAGAATATCTAAGGGATAGAGTAAGAGGCCAGGAGCTTGGAAAGAAGCTACCACGGACACCAGGAAAGTGCAGGTGATGGAAGTTCAAGAGAGAGTCTATTGTCTTCAAGGGGAGGGAGTGGATTTCCTAGAGGTCCTTATGTGGAAGGGGCTTTCTGTCAACCAAGCAGAACCAAGAGGGCACTAGGCAAGGTCATCTAGCCTGGGAACTCAAGCTAAGCTCAGCTGAGGTCCAGAGCCTACTTATCGTTTGAGCACACATTAAAGTTGTGGGATAACACTGGGAGGAATTCTGGAAATTGGGGAATTGGTGCAGGTGGCAGAAGGCCTGCCAAAAGCAGGAAGATGCCCATACAGGGAAGCACAGGGCCAGACTGCCAGGGAACAAGGATAATGGAAGCTTCTCAGTTTATCATAGCCTTGCCAGCTCATGTCTCTAGGCCCCCAGGGACAGGGGACCTCAAAAAGTGGCCTAAAGGCCAGGTCAACTAACTTGTCCTTCCTCATGCTGATCTGTCCCTGTATAGTATAAAACTGATTGCTTTGCTTCTAGGTCTTCTGACATGGGTACACATGCATCTGGAAATGTGTGCTCCCTACTTACCTGGGGCTGTGGAAAAAAACCAAGGACAGATTGCTCAGCAGAGCTATGGTCTGTGCCTGAGTCACAGAGGAACAGGGCCTGGTAAATGGAAGCTCTGTAACTCCACAGTTTTGAGTGCCATGGCTGGAGTGGGCAGTATAGTACCTTTCTGCTAGGGACCCAGGGCCATAAGAAAGCTGGACTCTCTAAAATCCTCTGGTTCTATGCATTACTGTCCCCAGGGACAGGGCTACACTTTCTGGAGAGCCTACCCTGCTCCACCCCATCCAGAATCCTCTGTCCCTGGCTGTCATTTTGAGTCCTATCCCTATCTCCTCAAGAGACTTCCACTTTGGAATTTTGGATGCCCCACCCCCACAATTTTCCCTATGGAAGTCCAGGATTGACCAGCAGGCAGATGAAGAAGCAAGAACAGAAACATAGAAGGAAGTTGTCTCATCATCTCTGGACACTGGAATCATGGCTGCCCTACCTTTTTTGTCTTTCTTCTCCTCCTCCTCTCCACCAGCTCCAAGCAATGTAAAGATGATGCCTGTCTGGGAGTTCACACCAACAGCTGTTACCACCATTCTTCCAGAACCTTCCATGACATGAGTGCCTGGCATAGAAACACAGAGGAACTAAGACAGATTTGCACAGCCTGGTAGGATATACTCAAAACCCATAGGCTGGCTCTCAGAGTTTCCCTGAGGCAGGTATTTGTGCCACTGAAGTCACTGCAGCTGTTGGCCCCTATATCTGGACTGCACCTGTTTCCAGGCTTGCTGTTGTGGGAATGACCCAGAGGACCATAGACTGGTAGGTCTTTGTTGTAAGTGTAGAGTGAGTCACTCACATAGCCCACCTGGGGGCCTCTGGTCCTTCCTGTCCAGTTTCATATTACATTTCCCATTAAAGTAAAAGTGGGCTGAATGAGAACCTCCTAAAAAAGGAACAAAGCACACATGGAGTCATCTGGAGGGAGCACAATAACGATCCCAGAAAGCCCTCCTCTTGGGATGTCCCATCCACGATATCAAAGGCCCTCTTAGCAGAGAAGGCCCATTTCTTTGTCCTGTGGCTGGAGCCACACCACCAGGCCTTCAGTGACCTGTTCTGGTGTGGGTAGAATTCTCAGACTCCTCAACAAGAAGGGCTATTTAGGGAGACCCTAGTTAAGGCAAGTCCAGCAGGATGGCTTGGCTGGGGATGCTGAGCTAGGCTCTCAAGGTTACCTTACATTGGGTTGGTTGAGAAGGTGATCCTTACCTGAGAGCAGCATAGGATCTTTGTCTGCTGATTTCCGCACATGGTCCGACTCGCCAGTCAGGGAGCTCTCGTCAATCTTGAGGTCATTGCCTTGGATGAGCACACCATCGGCAGGCAGAAGGTCTCCTATAGGCCATCTCCAGTCAAAATTGGAGGCTATGGGTCCATGGAAACTCCCCACCCTGACTTACTCCCTCCTTTCCCAGAGGAGGTCCTGTTTTTCAGCTTCTTCCTTTGAGGGAGATCATCCACATCTAACCATGCTGTCCAACTCTCAAGGAACAGGGATGGCACTTGTATCTTATAGTAGTAGGAGGCTAAGGCCACCCTGCTTCCTGTGGGCACTGTTGTGTCTCAAACTCCTTTTCTGCCTCTAATCACACCCCCTATGCTCCAATCTTAGGCCCCTGTGGGTAACGGACAACTGGGTGAACAGTCTGAGCTGGGGAGGTTCCTCTGGCTCACCATTCTCAGAAATGATATTCAGGCATTTTTGGCAGGGTGGATGAAGATGGGCACACTTACCGTATTTGACCTGGGCAATGTCCCCCACCACCAGTGCTGCCACTGGGACCTGGAGGAGCTGCCCATTTCGGATGACAGTAAACTTCTGCTCCTGCTCAATACGACTCTGAAGACCTCGGAACTGCTTTTCCTTGCTCCAGTCATTGAAGGCCGTGACCAGCACGACACAGATGACAGACAGTAGGATGGCAGCCCCCTCGATCCAGCCAGCTTCAGCCTCTCCCTCATCCTCTGCCCCACCAGACACATTGCCACAGGCTGTGTCCAAGGATGAAGGAGAACATAAAGGAAGGAGACATGAAATCATGGGAGCCAAGAGCTGGGACCCCTCCTTCTAGCCCAGAGCCTCACCCCTCACCTTCACTTTCCTCTCCTGGTGGTGCATAGAAGGAGAGGCCAAGAGAGACGATGGCAGCCACCTCCAAGATGATGAGAGTCACATCCTGCAGGGCTTCCCACACCAGCTGCAGGAAGGTCTTGGGCTGCTTGGGGGGGATGAAGTTCTGCCCATAGATCTGCCTGCGTTTCTCCAAGTCATTGGTGTTGTCTGCCAGGCCTACACAGCATCACAGGAAAGTGGCAGAAGCACAAAAGAAGGTGGCACAGGATAACCCTTGGTACCATAAGTATCCCTGACTAAGCTGCTGTTGCTGCTGCAAGAGTGCTCCTTGCGGCTCTCTGACTAAAGCCTACCTCTTTGGAACTCTGGAGTGGATGCTTACAGAAGGTAGAGTTGTACAGGCCTGGTACCATAAGCCTTTATGCAGACCCAGTACTAAGCATAGGGGATCAAGCACAGCCCTTACACGGAGTACCCAGTCTGAGAAAGGAATTGTAGCCCAGGAAAGGGGGTTATCATTTTCCTGATGTACTTATAAGACAACAGTCCTAGGGAAGGAGGCCTTGGAACTGAGGATGTCTCAATTGCTGAAACACTAGCCCACACCATGTACCTTCCATGTTTGTTGTTACTTTCATTCTAAGCTATCTTTGAGGGATGCTTGCTGGGAAGTGATAACACCAGACACAGGAAAGGGCATCAAGGACCCAGGAGGACACTGTGTGGCCAAGTGTAGCTGAGACAGGAGCAGAACAGAGCACCCAATGGCTCCCTGGGTTGAGGGTGTGTAGGGAGTTGAACCAATATCTAAGTGACTTCAGTACATTTGTGGAAAGGTTACCAATCAAGGGGATACAGGTAATATTAGCCCAGTTTCACCCAAGTGACAAATAATTGGCCAGGGCCTTCACCAAAGTGATCAGACAAGCTGTCTGTCTCCTAACACCTAGATTCCATGTTTCTCTCAGAGTTCTGGTCACTAGGCCCCACACAGGCCTGAAAGATGTGACTGTGTTCAAGTTACTGGTACCTTGAAAATGAGGCAGCCTCTGGACCTTGGCCACCTCACCCTATGGCCTACTGTATCCAAAGAGATGCAGGGCTACCCAGCCTAACCCACACAAGGGGCAAGGTACAGGAGAACCAGGGACTAGGGATATGGATGTGTCCAGAAGCATAGTTGTTGCGGAAGACAGAGCAATGTCTTCTGGACATGGATGGAGGCCTACTTTCTAGAAGTTTCCTGGGGAAGGACTAGAGAGAATAAGTGTGAGAGCAAGTTCTTATGTCCAGAGACCTACATAAGGAGACTGTCTTATGAAGAGAAGCGGGGGAGGGGGGACTGCTCAGGAAGGTGGAAGTATGGGACCTACAGGAAGAAGCAAAGACAGACGTCTGTGGCATCTCACAGCTAAATGTAGACTGGGAACTGATCCTCTAGGTTGTGCAGGGAGGCTATCCTACAGTGACGAAGGAGGAACTCTGTTTACCATCTCCAAAGGAGGCTGCTGAGGCTGGAGTTTAAAAGGACCAGCACCAAGAATGGACAACAGAGTTCCACAGAGGCTGAGCTACCATGACACAGAGTTGAAGAGAGGATGACCCAAGGTCTGGTGCCCATAGTGCCCAGGAAGTGCCCAGACAAATGGCCCCCTTTACCTAACACCTTCTTAGAGATTGGTTTTGGGGCCAAACATAAGCTCTGGGCTGGGGACTGCATGAACATGGTGGCTTCCACCCAGAACTACCCTGCAAAATTCAGTGGCCAGCCTCCTGAGGAGCTCCATGGTCTGCTTTGGTCTCACAGTGACTCCTCATTCAATTCTGTCACTTGTCATCTCTGAGGATGAGATATAGGGATGTCTAAGGCTAAGGAGACTGCCAGTGGTTCATGCAGAGACCGAGGAGAGGAAATGAAAGGGAAGGAAGTTCTAGTATAGGCCCTCTCACTACTAACATGAGACCCTTCAATCTGTGCAGAGTCCAGGGGCAGAGAAGGTCTTAACTCGTGGCTCCAGGGCCCTGGAGGTAACCTCCATATAGATCTCAGGCAAGTGAGAAATTGCCACACCTTTGTCCTTGACTGGCAAACTTGTCTGCAGGCTGATTCTCCCCAGGTTCACCCAGGACTCCAGTGCTATACCCCAAAGGGACCAGCTCCATGCTGACACCTAGTGGATGGATGGCAGCTTGAAGCTCGCACCAGAATCATTGGCATGTCTTTTACCACCTGCTGAAGGAGCTGAGTGGTGAGCAAAAGGGCCATCCAGTCCATGGAGCATGCACAGCAGGCTGGGTTTAGGAGGGCTCATAAGACCAAGCCTCAGATTGTTCACCAATAAGGAAGTGCTGACAGTGGGCCTTCTGCAGAGAACCAGGGTGCAGCTTGAATGAAGTGGAAGGAGTGACAACAGCTAAAGTTGCAACCAGCATAGCCTTGGCATGTCCACACCATCTAGCCACATGGTGTCCTTCCCACCCAGAATGGATGCAGCTGTCCCTGCCTTTCTCTCCCTGGCCTCATTGAGCCTGGGCTGGGCTGGCAGCTCATATTTCTGCTGTGGCCAAAGACCTCTTTCTGAAGGCTCACAGCTTTCCCAGTAGGATGTCTGGGAGACCTCAACCTCTGTGGTAGCAGTGGTGGGGGTAGGAATCAAGCTGAGAAGGCCCAGCCTTTTTTCCAGATTGAGCCTTTTCTCCTTCAGCTGCAGGAGCTATGACAGATGCAACATTTCAAGGGATGGGTTAGAGCTCCTAGACACTCAGAGTCCATATTGCCCTTGGCCTGGAGCCCCCAGAGAGGGGAAGTGACCCATTCTAGCTTCTAGAAAGCCTGAGTTCCATGGCACCATGTGATTCTGCTTCCTGACTATCCCACTTCACATGCCCAGATTGTTCCCAGGGTCAGTGAGGCCCTTAGTCCCTTTTCCCCAGGAGCACACTCCTTTCTCCTCCTCTGCCTTGTCCTTGGCCTTGGATCATCCTTGCTACTGCAGTAATGCTCCCCCATCCCCTTTCCCTGAAACTGGCAGTTGCCTTCAGATTGACCCTGAAGCTGTGGCCTTTCTGTAGGGTTGGGAGTCCCAACAGCTGCTACGATTGCCATGGTACCATGTGTGTGTGTGTGTGTGTGTGTGTGTGTGTGTGTGTGTGTGTGTGTGTGTGTGTCTGTTAAAGAAGGCAGCCGTGGCCCCTCTGGTTCTAAGCATATCTAACCTAGCAGGTCCAAGACATGGGGACAGAGGCTGGGTGGTTGTCATGGACACAGATGGGCTGTTTGCCCAGAGCAGAGGCCAGATGCCATCAGAATTGGATTAGGATCACATTGTGTTGGCTCCCAGCTAATCTGCCTCCTTCTTCTTTTGGCTGCCCGTGGAGAGCAGACAAGATGGGTAGGGTGCAGAGCCCCCTAACCAGCCTACCCCAAGGTTTCTCACCAGCAGGTAGGACCTTCTTCAGGATGGGTTCTGGAATCCTTCTGAATCTCTAAAGAGGCCGAGAGATTAGTGAATTGGTACAATAACTGCCAAACTCCTACCCACCAACATACCACATACCTACCTGGCCCCCTTGTCCTCTGTCAATCCCTTGTGGATACAGTTAAGTCTGCCCCTTCCACTAAGAATGCCTAATGAGGAGCCTGCCTGCTCAAGGGAGTAAATGGGGAGTGAAAATCACTTGCTCCTGGCCCCAGACAGTTGGGCCTTAGGAGCTTAGGGGGAAGGGCTGGTCCCTGGGCTGCCATAGGGACCTAGGGTCTCAAGGGTATGTCAGGGGTTGAGCCACTCACCTGGGCACTTGCCTTTCTCCATGCCCACCCCATTTACAGGAACCAGATGAGCTTTGAAGCTCCATGGCAGAATCGGGCAGGTTCCCAGGGGCCTTGACATTTTTAATATTTAACAAGGCCTGACAGGCAGAGGGAAGAACTGCCAGCCGAAGCCCATCTGCTTCCTTTGATCTGGGAGAGGCCAGAGCCCTTGTGGCTAAATGGCCCTCTACTCCAGCCTTCTCAGAGGCCCCAAGTCCTCAGGGGGGGGGTGGTGGATGGACAAGGAGGAGGACGGAAAGAGATCCTTTGGCATGAAGCCCAGCCATCTGCCCTGACAGAATGCTGCTTCAGGCTGGTTATGTGTGTGTGGTAGGCAGGGTGAATAGGCTATCCATGGGTTCAACATTTCTATAGCTCAGTTCAGGAAGATCCAGATGACCCAGGGAGGCCACCATACCTGAAGTTCTTAACCTGGCCCATGGGCCTACCTTCTCCTATCTCTAATGCTCCCTTGGGCCCATGCACCACTTACAATGGACAGATGATGCTTTCTTCAACCCACTTGGGGCAAGGCTAGAGTATGAGCATCTGGTGTGTACCCTGGAGTCTCTGAATGGGGGCAAGGGCAGAACAAGGAGGCTTGAGGTGATGAACATAAGTGTTGCAACCAAAAGACTGATTTAGAAAGAAGAATGGGCAAGACCTGGTGATGAGTGAGATGGGGAACCAGGATCAGGAGGAACCCGGGTGGTGGCCAGGACTTGCAGGACTGAGTGGGCCAAAATGCCACCACTGAGATGGGTGACTGATAAAATCAATTATCACTGCTGGGAAGTAGGCCTGTCATCAGGTTGGGATAGCTCCAGCAATCCTACCAGGCCAGTGTCAGATGAGCCAGAAAAGGTTCCAGCTCTTGAAATCTGGGGATAGATTTGGATCTTTGGTGATCTGGTCTCACAGCTGACCCCAGCATCAGGGAGTTGAGGACCCAAGATGATACTCAGACCTCCACTTTAGATCTTCTAGAGGATTCTCACCATGTTTCTTCTCCAGAGGCTGACTTGCACTGCCTCAAGCTTTATCTGTGGCTGCTGTCACTTATTTTGTGTGTGTGTGTGTGTGTGTGTGTGTGTGTGTGTGTGTGTGTGTGTTCATATGTTCATGACCAAATGTCAATGTCATGCATCTTTCTCAGTTGGTCTCCACCTAATTGTTTGTGACAGAGTCTTTCACTGAAATTAGAGTTCACTGATTGGCTAGACTGGATGATATACAAGCCCCATGGATTCTCCTATCTCTGCTTCCTTGGTGCTGTGATTACAGAAACATACTTCATGATCAGCTTTTTACATGGGTGCTGAAACCCCAAATGCATGCCCTCATGTTTGCACAGCAAGTACTTCACCTACTGAACAACCACCTCAGTCCCAATCACTGCCACTGCTAATGGTACAATGTGACTTTGGCTCCTACTTTTTGTCTGCTGTTCCTACAAGACTCAAATTTCTCTGTGCATCCTTATGTGACCCCTCCCTTCCTATAGAGAGGACTCCCACACACTGCACTGCCCCCTTTTCTTCTGATTCCTCTTAACTGAGCCCAGGTTTATGCACATGAAGTCCAAATATGTAGCCAGAGACCATGGTTTCCTCCTCCTTTGGTAGGAGACATTTGACACTGCTCTGTTTCTTGAAAAGAAGTCCAGGGTTTCCATTTAGACCTTCCAACTTTAGTGGTTCTCTTCTGCCCTTCCTTCTCTTTTCCTCTTGTGTGGTGGAAAGTGATCACAGAGGTGTGGAGGAGTGCTCAACTCACAACCTCAGAATTTAGTTGCTCAGAGAATGACAATTTCCACCTGCACAAGGTACCATTTAGTCAAGACCAAGTGACTGAGCAGAGGGTAACAATTAGAATCTCTGTTTCTGTGTCCTCCAAGGTCAACTGGGCCTTACCTTCACAGAGCCATTCAAGGCAGTTATAGTAGCAGCATCATGGGTAAGGCAGACCCTGAGTTCCTAGGATATCCCTTTCCCTGCCCAACCTGATGGACTTACCCTCAGTAGGCGAGGTCTTCAGCCTCCTGCACAGCCCACTGACGTCTCCATAGGCTTCCTGAATCTTCTGCAGTGCCTCGGCACCTCGGAGCTCCATGAGGCTGCGTAGCTCTGCTAGTGTGCACCCGAAGCCACCTACATGGGGCACTTCCCGCTGTTGCTGGGGCTTGGGGTGGAACTCGATGGAACTGTTCGCCATGTCACCCATCCTGTCTGTCAGGCCTTTTCACAGGTGCAGCTTTGACTCAGTTGCAGCTAGGGACAGGTGGCCACCTAAGATCCCAGTGCTGAGGTGAGGCAAGGTGGTGGTGGGAAAGAGGCTAAGTGTGAACACCTGGGGAGAAGGAGGCACAAAGAAGCCAAGGGACTGTTCAGACAAAATGAAGGTCCAGAGTTCTGGGAGTATTGTACCCATCTTCATTTAGTGTACTCCATGATTCACAAATGCCAAATTGACCTCCCAGGTCTCATCTGCTAGACCAGCCCCACTAGTCTTGCCTATTATGAGCCCAGAGCTAGAGGGTTTGTTAGTTGAGGAAGCAGGGAGTGGTGAGACCCTTCTGCCACCAGGGCCAGCCAGCTCTCACTGCCTTCTCTCTAAACCACTTGAAAACCCATTTCGAAGTAAGGCAATACATTTGGGGTCATCAGTAGCTGCTCTTGTTTCATATGCACAAGAGATCATTGCCCACAACCAGCTTCTTGCTTAACACTCCCACCTTACTTCCTATTCTTGCCTGAGCAAGACTTGCTAAGTGCCACTGCCATGTTTTAAATCCCCAGAAGTCCTCAGTGACTCAGGCCTGGGCTGGGCAGGGCTCTAGGGGATAGACTGAGCCATGGAAAGGGACAGCTGCACTACTTTTGAAGATTGAGTGTGCAGGGTGTTTCTGCAACCATCAGGGTACCTGGGGGTGGGAGGAGGCCTAGTGGCAGAAAAAAAGGGTGAGGGACGGAAGGAGGTAAAGAGGAATGGACAGATAAAAGAGGGTAACAATAAAGGGAATCAAAACAGAGGGACTGGGATAGTACACACAGGGAAAGTCTAAAGCAACCACAGGTCACTAGTAACTCTGATGGCAATGGAACTAAGGTGTTCATTTCCTTTCTGAAAACATCCAGCCATGTGGTGGTGGCACATGCCTTTAATCCCAGAACTCGAGAGGCAGAGGCAGGCAGATCTCTGTGAGTTCGAGGCCAGTCTGATCTACAGAGTGAGTTCCAGGACAGCCAGAACTACACAAAAGAACCCTGTCTCAAAAAAACCCCAAATCCCAAACAAACAAAAAACCATCCAGACCACTGCCAGGTCATAGCACCTTCCTCTTTCATAGGGCTTCCTGAGTCCATTATCTTTCTGTCCTTTGCAGCAGTCTGTTATCTTTCTATCCTCACCTGCCCCTTGTAATTGACATCTGCAGCCTTCTTGGGGTCTGACAGTGGGGCCATTCTCTTGTTGGACCTGTTCTTCTCCTGCATTTGTCCTCCTAGAACTAAGTTATTCTCAGAATACAAGGCTTTGGCCTTTGTATCAGTAAACAATCCTCCTGGCAACATGCTTGTCTGGACTAGTCCTCTCACTTTTGGGCAAAACTCCTGGCTCAGAACAATCCTCTCAAAAATCAGAACTCAGATATTCTTCTAGGTTTCTGGTCTAGAACCACCCAGGGAAAAACAATAACCCAGAGCCAAGAAGAAAGGGGAAAAAGCCCTCATGTAGCTAAAATAGTGGTTAACTCCATGGCTTTCACTCGAAGGAGGGCCCAGTGGGTTTGATCCTTTGAGCCCTATGGGGTGCCATGAACTGAGAATATCACATCTAGAGGAAGAACAGAGGCATTGGATGGGGGGGGGGCGGTCAATGAAACATTCTCACACATGCTCCAAACACAGAGACTTCAGCTCTCAAGAAAAAGTGTGCGTGCCTATCTGCAAGGTCTGGTGGACAGGATGGGGGACACTTATAAAATGTCCATCCCAGTTGGTCACCATTTCACAATTTGGGCACCGGAGTGTTAACTATTTCTTCACTTTCTACATGGACCAGCTTTCACTTCTGGAAGATGTGGGGTGACTTCCCCATCTTCTCTCAATGCTGTGTACCAGTTTTTCCAGCTGGTTACCTAAAAAAAAAACATTTCTTGGGCATCTATTACATGGTAGGCACTGACTTTTTGTGCTAGAGGTTGACAAAACTAAACCAATAGCTTTTCTCTGTGTGGCTAAGCTATAGAAACAAGGTTTGGTTCAGAGGCCCAAATCCCTGGGATTTCAGGAAGGACAAAGGGAAGAAAAGACTGAAAGGGAAAGAAACAGCTAAGCAAGGCTGGGGTAGGGGCAGAGACTGCGGCCCTTCTGCTTGATTGAGCAGCAGCATCTGGAAGCATGGGCTGGGGATGGCAGGGGCAAGCAGTAGGACCTCAAGAAGCTGGGTAGAATGTACTCCTTCCACTGGCGCTCTGTGAATTTGCCATTCCAACCACCTGGAAGGGGGTGACAAATATCACTCTCTTGTCACTGCAAGAAGCCAAGGTTTGGTTAAGGGAAATGACAGAGCCAGAGGAAATTGAGACTACCTCAAGGTAGCCGTGTTAGCTTTCCACTGATACCTGCCTTCCCCAATCCCTACCCCAAGTGACCTTGGCTTAGGATGGTGTACTGACTACCTGAGGGTGCTCTTCCTCCCCTATTCTCTCTGACCATAGCACCATTGTTCTCAGAAGTCCCAGTGCATAAGCAGTTGGATGTAGCTGTCAGGTTTGAGTTCTGTCCTCTACTTCTGCCACCGCCAGCATGCTGGCTGCTGGAGAAGATGAATGGGTCTGGTTTGTCAGGGTAGACACTATCTTCAGCAAGCACACCCCCCACCATGAGTCAGCTTCTTAGGCTCTAGTCAGGCAAGGCTTCTAGGAAAGGCCAGATCAACAGGGTTATAAGTACCCAGGTATTGGCAAATGACATGGGAGGGTCCTCATTGGCTCTCGGGCCCTTTCAGCCCTTGTGGAGGGGTGGTCAATACTTGCCTCAGGCTCAGATGCTCTCATAAGCAAGGGCTCAGTACTACATTCACTCACCCCATGCTTGAAGCCCCAGGGCTTGAGCTGAAAACCTGCATGTCCCAAACTGAGTTGCCTGAAGACTCCATAGTGACTCTTTGGGAAAGGGAATCCAGAGGATTTTGCTCCTTGGAAACCCATTAATCTTTTCAGCCATTCTTCCCACATGGAAGGAAATAAGGTTGCTCTTAGGCTTGGGGTGTGAAGTGAAAAGCCTATTGGGTGAGCTCTGAGATGGGTGCATGTTCTTCAGAGTAGGTAGGTACCTGTATGTCACTACTACAGTCACCCAGACCCAGGAGTCCTGGAGGAGGCCATGGCTTCCCTAATGTTACTGAAGCATTTTGTCATCCACTCTTCCTCCCTGTCCATAATCTGTAGTGTAGAGCTACTCCTGATTTTGGAATGTTGTCATCGCTGAAGATTTGGTGCCTCATAGTTACAACCCTGGGTAGGGAGGTAAAGCCACTGATTTGTTAAGGTTAAGCCATGCTACCTCCCTGTAGCCCAAGGGACTGGTGGAGCTCATTGCACCCCTGCTCCTGTGTGACTGTCCTGGAGTCAATTTGTCCCCTCCACCTCAGTATTACTGAACACCCTAACTGCCAGTTGTGGCTAGCTCCCTTTTCCCCATTTCCCACTAAGCAAACCTGACACCCTGTCTGGCAGGAGAGAGATCTGCCCTGCAGGCTAGCAACTGGTGGTCATGCTGCCCTGAAATCCCCTTTCCCTGGCTTAGGCATCACCACTCCCAGGAAACTCTAACTATAATCCATGATTGGTTCTACCACACACTGTTTCAATCTCCAGGACCAATCAAGAAGACCAAATTCCTTCAAAGCACTTTCCAGCTCCGCCTCTGTCCTTGGCCTGTTCCCCATGCCCCATACCAGCCTACACCAGTTGCCATCACTCACTTTACCAGAGACCATCTCTGAACTCCAACAACACATCCTTCTCTCTCATCACCACCCACTGGCATCCAATGGCTTCCATTAGTCATAGTTCCTGTGGACCATTCTCTAAAATGTATCTACCAGTTAGTTTTCTAGTCATAATTAATTGCTGCTGAGCCCAAGATCCCATGATCCATTCCTACTTCCCAGAGCTGGGTACAGCCATGAACAGAAGTAACTTTCCCTGCATCCTTAACTTTTTGAGACACATTGTTGATCACTGAGTTGCCAAAGTACACTGAGTGGTCTATCCCAGATGGTGATGGGGCTGAGTGGGGGCCTAGTCCACAGAGAAGGAGCTTAGAGCTCTGGAAGGTGTCAGCACTATCCTGGATAGCATGAAGCCAATAGGGGTGGATACTCATACTTTCCTCTTCTTCATTCACTCAACAGGCCACAGTTCAGATAGAAGGCATCAGTTAAGGGGAGGCCCCCTTAGAGTGACTCTTGGCTGTTGTAGAGAGAAGAGGGGATCATCCCTGGGTTGTCTGTAAACCTGGATGATGGCCTCCTCCAGTTTTAATCAGGACAGCAGCCATCACTGAAATGGCCAAAAACAGAAGTGACTGGCCCTATCAGTTCTGCAGGACTGATAGAGTTTCCGTCCTGGGCTGGCTGCTGAGAACAGCCTGTAGGCATCAAAAGGGCAGGGAATGTACCATTTCTGTGCTCTTTCATGTTTCAGACCTTAATTGGCTTAATTGAATTGAGAACCTCCTCAGAGAGGCACTTGGACCTTCTGGTATTTGCTCCATCCTGGCACAAATTGGCCAACATCATGAGGTAGAGAGAGCAGAAACCTTCATTGAGTTCCCTGGCTTAGCTCACCCTCACTGTTTGACTATCGACAGGTTGCTAACCTTAGGAGATAGTAGGGATGTTGATAACACAAGTCCAGACCCATCACCCAGATGCCTTCTGGAGTCTTCCTTCTAGTGAGACCTGGACACTTTAGTCCTTCAGATCCAAGTGGAGCACCTATTCTTCTATTGAGTCAAATCTGCTTGACCAGAAGACAGGCTCTTCCTTCTTGGTGTCCTCTTCCAACCTCTCTCCCTCTCCCTCTCCTTTCCCCTCTTCTCTCTTTCCCTCCGTCTCCCCCATCTCCCCTCCTTCTTCTCTCTCTCACCACCTTAAATGGGCTCTCTGCCAGCTCCTTAAACTTAATATATGTGTGCTTCCCCTGACCCTAGACAGACCTTGCCCTTCAGAAAGCTGTGTAGTTCCTGAGGGAAGGACCCTCTGCTTTTAGGGTTCCTCTAGTGACACTACTCTTAACACTGAACTTTGAGTTGTCAATGTCCGTGGGATAACAATACCTACACTATCCACCAATCCTTGTTACAGTTCACTGTGCACAATATCTGTTTCACACAGGGGGAATTAGGGTTCAGATAGGACCAGAGACCTCAGGTATCAAGTGCTTGTTTGATGGCTGGAGGTGAGTCTTAGCCGCCTATGCTAGGACAGCTTGTCGCTACTCTGAGCAGCTTCCCTAGCACATTAAGACGGAACCCTTTTCTTTTTTTTTTGCTCTGTGGGGCTGCTTATGTTCAGAAGGGTCTAGGAAAAGAGAGCAAGTCCACTGCCATCTTCCATGCCAGAACTAAAAAAAAAAAACATTAAAATCCATTACACTATGAAGTTAGAAACAGTCCAGAACTCCCTTCTCCCAGCACCAGTCAACTCCATGGGGACACATGTCCCATATTAGTGGTGGGGCATCTGGCCACCAAGAGCTCCCACTCTTCCTGGGGTAGACACAGCTGGATACCAGCACCTTGCAGGCCAAAAAGTCCCAGTCCCAAGTTGTTTCCTTGTTTCAGGGCCCTGGGAGACAACAATAGTCACCCTGCACAAATCCAGTGTATGGCGCCTGGGCTTGCCAGTGTCCTGGTGCTAGAGCCAGGTCCAGGACCTAAGGGAACAGTCCATCTGGATGGACAGGAGGCAGAAGCCTGGGATAATCTGGCATACAATTCTACCTAGGGCCCCTTTACCACCCACTAGTATTTCCCTATGAACTCACCAAGTTAGGACTCTCCTTCCAGACACGACTACTCAGTGTGACTCACTGTGGGTTCCTTGAATTAATAGGTCCTGGCCACTCTCTATCTCCAGGCACCTGGAAAACACCGGCTTGCCCATGTACTGGAGAGAACAGAGCCAGGAGCAGGAGCAGAGGCCTAACCCCTGCCTTATAGTCATACATCCCAACCACACTTGCATACTGGGTGGGGCGTGGGGCCCAGCTAGGGAGCAGGTGGGGAGAATTCTGGTCTGGGAGGAGGGTATCTTGAAGGGCAGCTGGCTGTCCATTCCTGAGTCTAACATGATGGGGCAGATATAAGCTTGGCTTGGAGCCCTGGGAGTGCTGCTTTAACCCTTGATTTCCTACATTTTCCCTCTCAGCACAGAGTTCTTGTCTTTTGGTCTAATTTAGTTCTGTCCCTCAGCTTGATGCACCTTGGTGACCACCCAAGGACAAAACATGCATTGGCCAGAGAGAGGGAGGGAAGGAGCCAGGCAGAGAACAGCCTCATTAATATTTCAGAGACACTGTCACTGCAGCTCTTGGGCCCTCCCAGACCCACCACTTTTGCTAGTAGAGAGAGGAGGATGGGAAAAGAGAAGGAAATAAAACTGAGAAAACAGATTTAAAGGGAGAGCCCCTCCCCACTCCATTCTGTCCTCCCCCTGTTCCTGGTACAATCTGTGCACACTCTGTTGTTGCTGCCTTGTTGCTGCTGCTGCTGCTGCTGCTGCAGAATAGCTCTAAGCCCAGAATGGTTTTGGGCAAAAACAATAACAACAAAAGAGGGTCAATTGTCACCATGGTACACCCTCCATGCTCGCTCACCCACCTGCCTGAAGTCTTGCCCTTGCAGGCAGGTATACCAGGGGCACCTGGAGAATTGCTGATGGCTGTTAGCATGGCCATGGGGACCCTGCTTATTCTACAGAAAGACAAGTGCACATAGGAAAAGCAGAAGTCCTCGCTGAGGCTACAGCCAAGGAATATGGATCTCAGAAAAACCCACATCCAGAATCATGGGCTTGGTAGGGATTCAGACATTGTTTAATTTTACCCTTGCTTGTCGTAGGTCAACACCAAACTGATGGCCAGTTACTTTAGTCTCACCTAGGGCAGCCTACGCAAACCCTGCACGGTCCTCCTTACCTGGAGAACTGCCCAATCCAAAAGGAGGTTTGGGAGTTCCACCCAATCTAACACCCCTCAAGAAAATCCCATGCCAGCCAAGTTTGTGACTACATATCTGTTTGCTTTCAGAGGCTCTGGGAGGACCCTAAGCTCTCCAGTCAAAAGAGGCCTCAGGACAGAATGATAGATACTGTAAACACAATGCAACACACCATGCAGTTTTTTAAAAAAATTCAGCACCATATTATAGCATCTCCTCATCTCTTAAAAGTAGGAAGTAGGGACCCACAGAAACTTGTATAACCATGTTCACAAAAACATTACTCACTATAGTCAAAATGTGGAAGCAGCCCAATGTCTATACATGGACGACTGAACAAACAGAGTGGTGTCCTTACATTTGCATATAATGGAACATCAGTCAGCTTTTAAAATGCAGGGAATTCCCATAATGCTATAATGTAGTTGACATAAATGGACACCCTGTCTGGCTGTACTTCAGGGAGGTCCTGAGAGTCACTAGTCTTACAGAGAAAGGCAGTGAGATGACAGGTGCTGAGGGCTGGGGATAGGATGAAGAGCTAGTGTTTCGTGAGGTTGCACTGAAGTTCTGGAGATGGATGGTGCTGATGGCGGTACAACAGTGAGTATGTGGGGGCGGTCTTTCAAGTCTTTTGGCTCTAATGGTGGATATGCCCTGTTTTGTGTTGTGTGTGTGTGTGTGTGTGTGTGTGTGTGTGTGTGTGTGTGTGTGTGTATGTATGTATGTATGTATGTATGTATGTTCTATAATGCCAAAAGGAAACAAGCCCAAACAGCCACCTTTCTCATTTGTGTCCAAAGTTGTAGATAGGGAGTCTGAGTGGTCTCCTGTGGTGTCCTAAGTCATATTGTCTCACTCCCTGGGCAGGTCAAATCAGTGGTCTATTCCTCTCAGGTAGAAATGAGCTTTTAGAGAGACTCCTCTCAGGGAAATGTCAACCTAAGTAGCCCTTTCCCCATGTGCCCTACTCACATCCCACAGCTTCTATGTCCCCATCCCTGTTACTTGCTGTCTGCTTCTACCATTATTGCCCAACTACTTGGACCACTTTTGTTTCTATCTTGTGTTGCTAGGGGCAGACCCCCTGGTCCAAGCATTCTAAACTACTGGTCTGCCATTGTCACACCCCAAATTGCCCTCTTGCTTGGAAATGGTTGGAGCAGGCATGTACTCCCTTTCTTGTAGCTACTGGCAGAACTTCCTCAGAAGGGATGTTCTAATCACTTGGGGGAAAGCCTGGCCTCAATATGGGTGAATTCTGTATGCAAAATATGACTTTGGAAGCAGATCCTAGTGGTCAAGGCCTGTAATTACAGATATGTAGCAGGCTGACATGGAAGGATTTAAAGTTCAAGGCCTGACGGGGCAGTAGAATGAATTCATGGCCAGCCTGGCTAATGGGACTCTGTCTCAAAATAAAAATAAAAATAAAAATAAAAATAAAATAAAAGGAGGGCTGACGTGGTGGTTTGAAAATGGCCCTCAAAGGTAGTGGCACTATTAGGAGGTGTGGTTTTGTTGGAGTAGATAAGGCCTTTGGGGGGTAAGTGTGTCACTGTGGAGGTGGGTTTTGAGGTCTCATGTATGCTCAAGATATGCCCAGTGTCTCAGTTCACTTCCTGTTGCATTTGGATCAAGATTTAGAACCCTCAGCTTCTTCTCCAGCACCATGTCTGCCTGCATGCTGCCATGTCACACCATACTGATAATGGACTAAACTTCTGAAAATGTAAGCTACCCCAATTAAATGTTTTTCCTTTATAAGAGTTGATGTGGTCATCGTATCTCTTCACAGCAATAGAAACCCTAACTAAGACAGCTGGGGACATAGTTTCATGGTAGAGCTCTTACTTATCCATTCTGAGGTCCCAAGTTCAACCCTCCAGTGCCAAAATGGCTTTGGGAGGTGCTAAGGAAACCTAGAATGTTCTGGAAGAGATTTTATATAATATTTTTCTAGCTAGATTCTTGCTGTCCAGTCAGTGACTGTATTTTTTATTCCCTTGCAGCTACATATGACTATGTTATTACACTTTGGCCAACTGGATATAAACAGAAATGACAGGGACAACTTCAAGGTTCAAGATGAGGCATGAAAGAGAAGGGACATGTTTTCCCCTACTCTTTTGCCTGATGGAAATCATGGTGTGAGGATCATGTGGTAACAGTTATCTTGTGCCATCTTGCACATGGGTCTATGTGTATCATATAGGAGTCTACATCTCTGTATATTAAAAAGCCATCATAGCAGCCACAGGTTGTGCAGCTAGACTTCCCTGTGAGCCAGGAACTAACTTCTTTGTTGACAAAG
Source organism: Cricetulus griseus (assembly GCF_003668045.3). Lineage (NCBI taxonomy): Eukaryota > Metazoa > Chordata > Mammalia > Rodentia > Cricetidae > Cricetulus > Cricetulus griseus. Next base: position 2,221,596 of record NC_048604.1, read on the forward strand.
CTGTTGTTATTCCTGATCTTCACTAAAGAGGATAACTCTGTAACCTGAAGAAATTAGACATACAGGGTGAAGAACTAGAGCCTCCACCTTTACTATGTGCCCAATTTACGCCTGGTTATGGGAAGTTAGGAGGCTTTCCAAACTTTTCAGGATCTGCCATATCTCACACTTTCATGGGTTCCCTGTAGTATGTGACCGTCTGTAGCCTAGCTTCATCTTACCTGTATTATTTAATACTGTCCTAGATGTTCTAGTCAAAGCAGAGGGGAGAAGACAGGACCATAAGAGACAAAAGGTCAATCCTATCATATGCAAGCTAAGCCAGATGGGATGTGCTGAGTACTGTGCACCAAGGCATTGTGGGAATGATTATGATTGCTCTGCACAGTGAGGCTCTATGTCAAGGGATGGGGACGCCTATTGTGCAGTAGAGGCATCTAAGGAATAGAGATTGAGGTGCTTAATCAGGGTCATATTGCCAGCAAGGAGTAGAGGCTGATGTAAAGTTGGGTAATTTGGCTTCAGAGGATTCTGTATGGATCTTTGGCTAAGTGACTGCCCAGAATATCCAAGAAAGCAAAGGACACCTGATTAGAACCAATTCAAAGAGTTAATAAAGTGCCTGGATAGGCTCAAGCACTGGCTGCAGAGTCACTCAGCTTATCTGGGAACAGGACTTCATTTTTCTTTGCTGAGTTGGTATGCACCCAGTGCAGATCTTTAGGGGGCTTGGTCCATTTCTCTGGAGACTTCCTCCTGCCCATTAGGCCAGGGAAAATAAAGCAGGGCAAGCAAGGCTCTTTGTTCAGTCTGTCAGTTCTGCTTCATATGTCTTTCCCAAGCCTTCCATCTCTGTCTATCCTGAAGCTGACATTAGCCAGACCCCAGGCTCCACTGCTGAAGCCAGAACATCCTGCTTGGCCTCAGGTGGGCCTCCCAGGATGTTTTCCATTTTAGGGGCCATTCCTGTGCCTGCTTGGATCCCACATTTCTCTGGAGTCCCTAGAATATTTTTTTGTAGGATGAGTCAACATACCCACACAAGTGGTTTTTACAGTGCTGTATGGTCCTGGGTTACAAAGGGAAGCTAGAAACTCCCTTCTGGCTAGGGCCATGCAGTGTGGTTACTGGGTTCATGACTACATGGAGAAAGGGGACACTCATTTGTTTTCTGCCAGAGAAGGCAGAAGCTGAAAAAGGAGAGAGCTAGGGAGCAGGAGCTGGAGAAGCTGATGGGCAGGAAGCATAATGACACTAATTATCCAATTAAGGCGAGCTGTGCAGGCAGAGAGCTGCATTGCAGCAGGAGCCAAGCCAGGTCTGCGCCCCGCCCCCGCACATGTCTTGCACACGCAGGTCCCCACTTCCCTCCTGTCCTGAAGCACAGACAGCTGGGCTACCCTGTGGTCTTTAGAGGGGCAAGGAGACCGAAAGCCACTATGGGTAGCCTCTATGAAAGCCTCCTGCCTAGGAGGCAGCAGGTTCTAATCCTCCAGCCCTTCATATCCCGAAAACTCCCTGCTGGAAGGAGGGACATCCAAGTCTCCCAGCTCTGCTGGCTACTGGGGTACCAGTCCAATCCCAGAGTCAGCTTAACAACCGGAAATAGCCAAGGCCTAAACAGGTAATTAAGGAAATTATAGACAGCTGGAAGCCATTGGGGCCATGCTGAGTCCTTCCAGCCAGGACAAGCAGGGAGTAGATAAGAAAACTACCAGGACGTTCCTCTTTGGGGAAACAAGCCCCATGTATGGGGGTTTGTTTCTGGAAGTAGGTTAAAGTCCTTGGGCCAACAGGCAGAGGCAGGGGTAGGAGGAATTCACTGGTGTCAAGGTCAGGAGCTGGAGCTGTAGGAGTCCCAAATGCTCATAAAGTAGTCTTTTTGGACCCTTTGGTTACTTAGCTTACTCACCCAGAGGACCAATCACATGTGGGAAAGGAGCTGTAAAGAAATAGGCTTGCCACTGTGTGGAATTCTGAGGCCACAGGGGTCTCAAAGCTACCTTTCTTCCCGTCGAAAAACCCTTGACCATGGTATTCTTAGCAGAGAAGAGGGCAAGTGTTCTGGGGATAGAAAAGACTAGAGATGGGAATCAACTATCATTGCTACCTCTCCGACCCAGAGGCAAAGACTCAGCACATTCAGGTCTCAGCATCCCTTCCCCAGGTTGTCCTAAACTGCTGCCTGATGTCAAATGTAACAAAGAAAGAAAAGTTCAGTGGCTCATAGTGGCCCTGAGAAAGGATGCCTCAGAAATTGCAGCACAGGGAGGGTCACCTGAAAGTCTGCTAGCTATGCACAGCTCCAACATCCTTACGAACCCCAACTGGCTGTGACAGCAGGACCTGAAGGTTGCCCAGGGCCTAACTGCCACCAGGATCATATGGACTGAGCTTTGTACCATAAAGGTCATGCAGTGTCCATGGGGTGGCCTGGGAGGGGCTGGGTCCTGAAAAAAACCCCTTTCACATTAGGGTACAGGAGCACTACTAAGTCAGGGGTCCAAGTGCACCCCTAGCAGGTCACAGAGGCCATCAGGGGCCCAACGTAGGCCCTCCTCTAGGTTCCCCCCACTTGCCCAGTAGATACCCATGGATAGATACCCTGTGAGACTGAGAGCTGGGAGAGGGAGTTATAGATAGTAAGACTGCAAAACGCTTCTCCTTGGGTAGACATGTAGAGTTTCTTCCACTAGTCCTCTAAAGTGACTCCAATGATGCTATGGTTCTGCTTCCTCTATGGAAGGGTGGCAGGGAACACAGAGCCATGCCTGGACTCACATGCCCAGACAGCCCAATGGACCTCCCAAGGGTCATCAGTCCAAGGATCCTAAGCAGCCACCCCTGGGCCAGCCCTGTCTCCTTCCTGGACTCCCCCAAATAGAATGTTGTGGCTATTCTTGCTCCGCTCCCTAGGATAGGTAGGACCTTTTGCAAACAAAGATCCAGCCAATGTTCATTGAGCTGGGAGCCAATGATTAATGGGCTACAAAGCAGACTAGATTGTGTGGGAGAAGTGCTTAGGATAGAGTTGTTCTGTTCGTGTGCCATATATACCCCCTTGCCTTGTTTTCTGCACTAGGTTCCAGACTCACTCCTGGAAGTCCCCACGAATCGGGGACCTTGGACCAGCTGTTCCTGGGTCACAGTCATCCCTTCCAGATCCATAACTCCAAGCCAACATGTAGTGTGTCTGGTCCAATATTGTACTGGGAGAAATGGAGCTGAAGCTAATCGGGATAGGAAAGAACCCTTGTGCCTGAACAGTTTGAGGCCTGAGATGTGACACAGAACCTTAGCTCTGCCATGGAAATGGAACTGTGCTCTGAAAACACCAAATGGTTTCAGCAGGGCTGACCTAAGCTGGAGCATGAACTGCTCCCTTCTCTGTCATGTCCCATCATGGTCCTGGCTATCCATCCATTCACACTTTGCTTCAGTAGTATTTAGTCAATCTCAACATATAACCTGGATCTGGCTTATGTCAAAATACCAGAGTGCAAATAATTCTGAGTTCTGGGATAGTCCAGGGGCTAACAAGGTTCAGAAAGAGAAAACGGGTGGCTCATTCTCAAGTACTTTTATTCAGAGAAACAACGAGGCCAGCGGCCACCATTCATCAGCTGGAAAGGAATGACCACAGAGCCTTTTCCATCTCTCCTTTTCCTTGATTCTCTCCTTGCTTTCCTATTTGTTTATTCAGGAAGCTCTATTTGTGCTTTTGTTGTCCAGGAACTCCAATGATACTAGTGGGTATATTAATGGAGGGTTATTTTCAGGGGAAGATGAAAGATCCAATATAAATTCTTCAAGGAACAAGTGACTTGATAAAGGAAATGGGGACCTGTGGCCAGCAACCTGGATGAGGGGACACATTGCTTTCTCATCTCATAGTCCTGAAAATGCATTCCTTTTGGATTAAATGAGGTTCAGTAACTACAGCTCAAGGGCCAAATCCATCAAAATGTGCTTGTGAATAAAGTTTTATCATACACATTCATTTTATATGATCTGTGTTTGTGTTCCATAAAGAGCATGGTAGCTGGGATAGAGACCATGTATTCTGCAAAATGGAAAATGTTTACCATCTGACACTTTACCAAAGAAGATGCTGACCCATGGATTACAGACTTAAATATTTCCCTAGCTGTGGGATCACATACTTGTAATTCCAGCTATTGAAAAGGCTGAGGCCAAAAGGACTGCAAGTTCAAGGCCAACCCGGGCAATAAATTAAAACTCTAAATTAAAAAGAATAATGAAAGATGTGGGTGTAGCTCAGTGGGAGCATGCCCAAGGCCCTGGCATCAATCCCTAGTATAGAAAGAAAAAAAATTAAACATCTTAAGAAATATAACTACGGGCTAGAGAGATGGCTCAGGTGTTAAGAGCCCTGGCTGCTCTTCGGGAAGTCCTGAGTTCAATTCCCAGCAACCACATGGTGGCTCACAGCCATCTGTAAAGAGATTTGGTGCCCTCTTGTGGCATGCAGGTATACATACATGCAGAGCATTCATACAGAAAAAATAAATAAAATATTTTAAAAAAGAAATACAAGTACAAAAGAGGACAGAGAACAAGCCTAGAATTTATAGTTCTTGGAATTTTGTAAAGAGATCATGTAATGAGGCTGAAAAGATGGCTCAGCAGTTACAAGCACTGGCTGCTCTTTGCTGCTCTTAGAGGACCTGGGTTCAGTTCCCAGCACTCACATGGAGGCTGGCAACCATCTGTAATTCCAGTTCCAGGGGATTTGACACCATCTCTGGCTCCCTTCAGCACCAGACATATATGTAAGGAAAACATATACACATAAAATAAAAAATGTTAATTAAATAGAAGAGATTCTGTAAGCCTAGAATCCGCGTAAGATATAAACAAAGTGTTTATCTTATGTGCTGAAAAAAATCAAAAGGCAAAGGATCAAGAGGTTAAAATGTTTTGCAGCAAATATATCACACCATTATTTCCCTTGTATAAATTAATTCTTTTGATTCAAACACATAGGAAAAACATAGAAAACCTTGGTAAACAAAAGTTGATACCAGGCATTTTACTAAAAATCAAAATAGATCCAATTTAGAAACTTGTAGAAATGTTTACCCTCAATGGCAATTAAGTGAAGACAAAACAAAATAGATGTTTTCTGACCTAGATACCTATGGCAGCTTGTTTGACTGGAATACCTAAAGCTGGCAAGGCCACAGCAAGTGAGCCCTTCTGGCACATTCAGAAGCCCTTCTGGAGAGCCACTTGGCAGGCTGCACTGTTGTCTGGGTCCTCTCCTCAGGACAGGGTGAATGTTCTGCCCCAAGATGCTCGTCAGAGTCTCATGCAAAAGAGTGAAACAAATCTGGCTGCCTACATTTCCTAAAATAGCCAAATAATTAAGTGAATTACAATCTCTTGAGAGAATACTATGTAGTCATTAAAATTGTAATTACTGAGGACTGCCCTGATACATCAGTGTGCCTGATAAATAACTGTCAGATGACTGAATGATCATTTTCAGTTTCTTTGTGGCACAGTTCAAGTTGACTTTTTTGTGGTAAGTCCTTTAACAAAGTAAACTATGTCCATTTTGGAAAAAATTTAATTTAGGAAGGGATTATATTAATAAAGAAAATACTGTGTGAAGTAAAAATAGACCACACAATTGAGCTCATGGTTTAATTACAGTAATGTGAAAATAAATAGTTTATGCAAACAAAAGAGAAAAAATAAGTGCAATAGAATGGAAAACTGTCTTACATTTTGGTGATAGGATGAGGTGGAGAGGAGCTTCCTGCATTGATTCTTCTGTGTTTTGTTTTTTAATAGTTGAAAAAGCATTACTTTTTAAAATAAAGCATTAGTTTTTAAATAGGAAGAACATAAATTAAAAAAAAAACACACAACACCTTAGCCATTTGCACAGAGCTTCCTGGGCCTCTGAGCTGTGGCCTCCTAGTCCTGATTCCCCTCCCAGCTACCAAATGCAGGGAGTGCCCTGGGCACATGGTAGGGACTAATCAGGACCATCAGGTTCTTGTAGTGTCAGGATTTGGGGCTGACTCCAAGTTGGGTGAACATTTCTACAAGTTTCTAATTTGGATCTGTTTTGTTTTTTAGTAAAATACATGATCTTAACTTTTGTTTACTGATGTCAGCAGGATGCCTGGCACAATTATTCCCTCCCCTGTTAGGTGGGCTTCATGCTCTTGAGTGTCCAGGCACCTGAACTGGTCCTTGGGAAACATTGCTCTGGCCTAGTGGACTCTTCAAGAACTGACCTGGAGTGTACACATCTGCCTGCATTACTCTCTTTTGAAGAGTCAGGAGAGAGTGGCTCAGGATCTGTGTAGGGACTTTGAGTGGTACCTTGTTGAGCATGATGGAATGACTCTCTAGTTCCTATCACCAATCTAGCAAGCACCAGACCTGTGTGACTCCTGAGAGGATGGAGCTCAGGCTGTTTAGCTAAGTCTGAGTTGCTTAGTCAGGAACGGCAGGCCAGGGGTGAAATTGGGGGCTGAGCTCTGAGAGATGCAGCCTAACCTCACAGCCTACACCCAAGCTGCTAGATCCAGCAGCTTGGTGGAGGCAGATTTTTTTTTTTTTTTTTTTATGAACACAGAGAAGCACATTTACTATGCGAGGGCGGGAAGCACATTTGCTTTCCTCACTGCTCTCACAGAAGCAGACACAGGGCATAAGGGTCACTGTAAATATGGTTGAATGATTATGGAACAGAGTCCCCAGTGGCCATCACACCAATAAGATGTGCCCCCAGGCATAGCTGGCCACATCTTGACAATAGAATACATTCATCCTGCCACCTTATGTTCTCAGTTGTTAAGCCCTCTGATCACAGCCTAGCTAATCAAAGAACACTTCCTCAAATGCTCATGAGTGCCCAGAAATAACTGAGGGTTTTCTGGGAAAGCGTTGGCCATAGTTGGGTTACTAGTAGCTTGAATGCCACAACGAAGTACAGTACAGGTGGTTTTAGGACCCATGTCAGAACTTAGGTTTGCATACAAACTGAGATGGCACCTTTGGACAGCAATGGGAACATTTATACCTCCTCAATCAATAGGGAAGCTAGCACCTATACATGGCTACCAAGCACTTGTAACATGTTCAGTGCAACCAAAGACAGGTACTTGTAATTTCCCTTTACTTAAATTGCCACTTGTGGCTAATAACTGCCATATCAGACAATGTTGGTTTAGAAAGTGTCTCAAGACTGTGGCTCATAAAATAACTCATTTAAAGGGATGGTTGTTCATTTCCTGGGAGAACCAAGAACAGCAGGTTCTATAACCCCTTGAAAAAGGCACACTTCAGACTAGAGAGATGGCTCAGTGCTTAAGAACATTTACTGCTCTTGCAGGGGACCTGATTTGGTTCCCAGCACCCATATGGTGGTTTGCAACAGCCTGTAACTCTAGTTCTGGGGGATCTGATGCCCCTATCTCCACGGGCTCCTGCATACACATAGCATGCAATCACATGGTGTACATATATTCACTCAGGCACACACACATACACATAAAATAAAAAAACATTTAAAAAGGAAAACAAAACCAGGAGGTGGTGGTGCACACCTTTAATCCCAGCACTGGGGAGGCAGAGACAGGTGGATCTCTGTGAGTTTGTAACCAGCCTGGTCTACAAGAGCTAATTCCAGGACAGGTTCCAAAGTCACAGAGAAACCCTGTCTTGAACCCCTCCCCCCAAAAAAAGAAAAACAAAAAAGCAAAGTTTGAGGTAAATGACAGTATCTCCCATTTACACACCTTTGATTTGGGCACAAGTCTCCAGAAATATTTTGGGCTCCAAGAGAGTCTACTTGCTAGCCAGAAGAGTCTGCCTGAACCATGTAGCTCTAGTTCAATTTTGCCATCTACTCAGCTATGTGACCTTGGACTTGTTCCCCTCCCAACTTTGGCACAGTCTCAGATGCCCAAATTCCTCTACATCTGAGAAGCTCCTTCTATCCATTCTGGTGATGTGTAGTTCAGACCTTTCTCCCCAGGCTTCTCCCAGACCTACTGCCAGCACTGCCCACCCAACAGAAGGTACCCCAGCAGGGGAGGGCTATCCAGCTAGGCACTGTTGGCCTGGCTTACACTGGCCCAGTCAGGGCAGCGAGGAGGGCTATAGTGAGGAGCTGGGAAATAACAGGGGACAAGGAGGAACCATCTGTGCATTGCAGGTCTTCATTTCCCATGGGCAGCCTGGGGTACAGCTAGGGCTTCCTCTGAAGTCATAGATGACACTGGAGGGGCTTCAGGGGGCTTTGGTGCCACAATCCAGGTCTTCATTTATTAAGGCTTTTTTTAGGGGTGTCCCTGAAGGCCTTTCATAGATAATTTATTGAAAGTAACTCATTCTCCAAGTGCTTTGAATGGGTAGAAATCACCTTTCATCCTTTTCTCTCAGTGGGGACATGGTGGGGGCACAAATATCTCAGCTCTTGAGCTGCAGAGCGTTCCTAAGAATCTGTACCTCTAGTCCACAAGTGTTTCCCAGACAGTCAGGTCAAACCCTCAGTGCTCCCTTCAGTAAAGTCCAACACATACTTCTAGAGACAATGGAAAAACCTTCTGGAGACATCATAACAGGTGGTTTTGCCGTTGTCTGGCTACATGACCTTGAACAAGTTACCTAACTTCTCTGAGCCTCAGTCTGATAACCTGTCAATTGTAGATAATAACAGCACTTGCTTTATTCAGTTATTATTCCAATGAAGGGCAGGACAAAGGATGTCTGTGGAGCACTCAGAACAGTATCTGGCACAAGGTGATTCCCATTGTTAGTGTTATCATAATTGCCATTTGATGTGCTAGTAACCTAGGATGGACACAACAACCATTTCTGAACCACAGGCTCCAACAGATTAAAATCAGAATATACAGAATATACAGTACACCAACTTGCCTGAGACGTGGGGGGATCAGGGCAAATGGCTGGAGGAAGTTGGACCTGGCTGCACTAGCTCTAAGAGTCCAACTAAACTCATCTTATAACAGCCATGCTCATATGGTGCTTTGGCAGCTTATTACAGCCCCCTTTGGATGCCTCTCTGGCTGGCTGAGCCAGACTGGAATAGTCTACAATGATCCACAGGCTGTCCTCTCCTGCTCAGTGACTAGTTTGCCTTGTTCACTCACTGGCTAACTTTTCAGTTCTGCTCTCTCGAATGATTCAACCTAGTATCTCCAGCTAGTGATCCTGAAATGTCAATGCAGGACCTGCAAGGTGCACCCTGCTCCTCAGATTTAGATAAGGAAAGGGACTCAGCCAAGGTCACAGAAACCACCAGGCATAACGCTGGCACTATATCCTGAAGCTCCCGTCATTAGAGACCAAGATAGGTGTCTGCCACAGGCTGCTGGTGCCCCTGTTTGCCCCCAGGGGTTCATAGTGGCATTCCCTCTGCTGAGGCTGGTGGTCTTCCAAGCATACTCCCAGCCTCGGGGGCTCCCTTCCTCAAGGAGTGACTCTCCTTCTGGCTCCGTGCAGAACCCCTCCCACACCCGCCCTGCTCCCATCTGCCTGCCTCACCTCCTCTGTGCCAGAGCATGGCTGCCCTCCACTCAAACCACCTGCCAGGGCTGGGATTGGAGCAGGTGGAGCTGATCAAGACTGCCTGTACCCTTGGCCCTCTACTGCCTCAAAGCTAGTGGCAGAGAATCGATGCCCCAGGACCACAAGTGCCCAGTTCCTTCCAACTGACCAGCTGGCTGTTCTGGTGCAGACTTGAGAGGTAAGTTTCACTCTTGGCTCCTCTGCTAGATCTAATCTGGGCCCCAATGGAACTTGACAGCTTCTCAGACCACTCTTCCAAGCTCCCCTCTCCAAACCAGGAGGCCTTAGTTTCCTTGTCTATGAAGGGTTGTGGTAGTGGTGGTGGTGGTGGGTGTAAACACATCAGTTCGTGAATATGGTTGATGGAAGGCTCCACCAGGGGTCTGGTAATCTGCTTAGAAGCATGAATGGATGCAGGAGGAGCTCAGGAAGGGGAATGATATGACATTATTCATACATACATACACCATAGATATACAGGAGCACCTCCAGCCATCTGCTCAACAAAACACATAAACAAACAAACAAACAAACAAAACAAAGGGACCTTCATCTATGCCCTCAGTGTACTGCCAAGTCTCTCTCCTCCTGGAGCCTCAATGATCCTGTCTGTGAAATGGGCATAGAGATCAAGGCTTTGCAAATCCAGTAGAATCAAGGTCATGAATGTGCCACACAAAAACCAAGTGCCCACTCTGTCAAGCCTGTGCCAGCCACCTGGGAAATCTATGTAGATTAAGAATAAAACCTTTGCTTTAAAATGGTCACATACGCCAGGCATTGGTGTTGCACACCTTTAATGCCAGCACTGGGGAGGCAGAGGCAGGTGGATCTCTGTGAGTTTGAGGCCAGCCTGGTCTCCAGAGCGAGTACCAGGATGGGCTCCAAAGCTACATAGAGAAACCCTGTCTCAAAAAACCAAAAAAATTAAATAAAATAAAATAAAGTAAAATGGTCACATACTAGGAGAGGCAAGGGCAGAGATTCAGAGCCCAGAAGTATGGGTGGGGATGTATGTGCGGGTAGCATCTGCCAGACTGGTGTCAAACTCCTTGTATAGAGCTAGGGGAGACTGGGGTGGGGACTTGATCATGTATCAGCCCTCTTTATGTAGTAGCCTCATTCAGGGTCTGGCTTTGGAATGGCAAACATTCAGTGGGAAGGGGAAGATCCTGGTCCTGCCTACCTTGCATCAGGAGAGTGACAAAGGAGTGCTTGCTTACTCCCCTACCCTCCCTGAGCCTTTGGTCAGAGCTCCCTGTCTAGGAGTTCCTGTCTGTCTGTCCTGCCCAGGTGAGACACTAGGACCCTGACCCCTGACCCTGCCTTCTGCCTCTCCCTTGTTGGCTGAGTCACTAAGCCCAATAATGGTTCACAGGACAGGGAGACCAGGTCATAGAGAGAGGAGCGGGTCTTCCTGGGCTCCAGAGATGCTGCCATTGGCTCCACATCCCAGAATAGCAGAGCTGGTGCCTTCAACCCCAAGAACACTGAGGCTCCCCATCACAGAAACCCTCTGGCCAAGGTCACACAGGTGAGGAGAGGAAGGCAGCTGTTGGCAGGAATGAAGGACTTGTTCAAGTGTGGCTCTGCTACTTGCCAGGAGCACTGTCCATGCCAGCCGCAGGGTCAGCTGGGCAGCTATGTGGGCGTTCAGGGGACAGTGTAGGAACATGTGAGGGGGAGGATGATACAGTGCAAAGAGGCAGGGGGAGTGGGGGAGGGGTTGCCTCGAAGCCCTGGGAAGGTGTGTGTGCAGGGGCTAGAATCTTGGCCCAGGCCTGACGCCCCTGGCTATGCCTGCTTGGAGCCCCAGCCCGCAGCCCGCAGCCCCCAGCGGCCTTGTTCCCTAGACACAGATGCGCGTGCGCGCGGGATGCAGGGTGCAGGGTGAGGGTGCGGGTGCGGGTGCGGGTGTGGGGCGCTGCCTGCCAGCTCTGAGGCCCCAGGGTGACGCGCACCCTTGGTGGCACAAGGACACGCAGGCCCAGCCCTTAGGGAGCAGGTGCCTTGAGCGGAATCCAGTGACCCCCCCCCCACCTGCCGTCGCGCCACCTGCTGGGCCACCCTCTCGCCCCCCGCTTGCTAGCGCGCCCACCCCTTCTGCACCCGCCTGTGCGCCCTTTGCACCACTTACCCTGGCATGGGCACAGCCGCCACCGCGGCCTCTGCTCTGGCTGTCGCTGTTGCTGCTTGAGGGCGCCCGGCGGGCAACGATCCGCTCCAAGGACAGAAAGGCCCGGGCACGGAGCAGCCTGACCAGCAGTGCGGAGCAGGACCCTCCGCGGCAGGCTAGGGCTGTGGCCGAGTGCTCCCCAAGCTCCGCACCAGCAGCGGCAGGCGACGCTGCGCGCTTGACTCCAGCCGCAGCTCTAAGCAAGGAGGGAGGGAGGAAGGGGTGGGGGAGGGAGGGAGTCGGTGGTGGTGGTGGTGGTGGTGTGGTGTGGTGTGGTGGTGGTGGTGGTGGTGGTGGGTGTGGTGGTGGTGGTGTGGTGGTGGTGAAGGAGGAGGAGGATGAGGATGAGGGGGGGGGGAGGAGGAGGAGCGGATGGAGGGGCAGTGCACTGGCGGACAGGCTCTGGGGACAAGGTGCTCCTGAGCCTTGTGCCCGGTGTGCGCCCTTCTGTCCTCAGGATGCAAGGGAATGCCAGCACTTCCTAGGCTGGCATGGCCCTCCAAGGACACTGGCAGAATAGCGGTGGGCGTGGTTGGAAAGTGGGGGCTGAGAAGCTGCTGGTGCAGAAAGCCCCCACATGTGACTAGGGCAGCAGATTGCAATACCTCTCAAGACCCTCTACCCTTGGGGCTTGGAGCTGATTTGTAGCATGGGGTCTCTGGGCTCTTGGTGGGCTCCTGTGGTTGGTGGTTTTCTGAAACTGCCTGGTAAACGTTAGGAGTGCAGACATTCAAACACATTTCTCCAGAGGGAAGCTGGAGCTTATAACAGATTTTCACTCCATGACCCCTAACAGTTATCAAGTGTACACCATTCTCTAGGACAAAGTGGGCTGTGCTGCATACAAGTGGACACCCAGAGACCAATACAGGGCACCCTCGAACACACCCCCCCACGTGCCCACCAACACACATGCATACTAATGAGGGTAGCCACACTTGTGTGCCCTTGGACCTTCAGAAGGGAGATGCACCTGCCCCTAGTCATTGTAGCCCTGACCTTTCCAGCTGTTGGGACAGCAAAAGCTGACCCCAGATCCTACCTTGCTTTGGTCTGTGAACAGACAGGGGTAGGGGCTGAGGAGAAGGCTGAGGGCCAAATCTTGGTGTCACACTTGCTGGAGCTGCTGGAGAGAGGGCGAAGCCTGATACACAGGGTACTAAGGGAGCCTATGAACCATGCTGGTTTGGGTGATGGGGATGCAATCAATGGTGTTTGCTTAAAGGAAGTGGTTTCAGACAGTGACTGCTCAGATCATTGGGATAAGGGATATGGTGGAACCATTAACCGGAGATGACATAACATGGTTGTGGAGTTTAGAGAAAGCAATTTTTTGAGGAGCTGCCACTGTGTTAGACACCTGTCTAAAGCACAGGAAGACACTGCTGTGGTCTCACCCTGGGCCAGAGAGGGTCACAGCCCTATAGCAAGCCCCTTCCCCAGGAAGCAGCTAGTTTTGTGGAAAAGTCAGTGAGATCCGGTGTCCTAGAAAGCCAGGGCACTTCTCAGCACGGGCAGACTACTTGTACATTCACACACACACTCATGCAGCTACTCCACACTCACATAACATGATCACTCATACATTCACATCCACTTTACACTCACCAGCATGCATATTCACATATTCATTGCACACTCATTGAATATGAGCACTCGTATTCACACCTACCCCATACCCAACATTCACACTCACTTGCTCACCTAAATTCACCCAATAGGTTCATTCATGTGCTCACTCACACACTTAAGATAGACACTCACTCATTCACATCCACACACATTCACATTTAGTGCTTGCCCCCACCCCACAGTCACCAAACATATATACTCACTCATTCACACCTCCCCACATTCACTCAACATACACACTCATTCATACCCAACCACAGCTACCAACACTCCCATACTCATGCCCACCCCACACTCAGTCAGCTGCATCTGTCATATTAATTCCACCCACATTCATCAACATGCACACTCATATGTTCACCCTTAGCCCACACTCACCTGATATGTACACTCATGTTGTCACCCACACCACAATCACCCAGCATGCTATTTGTAAGCTCACCCCACTCCACATTCATCCAACACATATCCTTACTTGTTCACCTACACACCCTCATGCTCATGCTCATCCACTCACGCACATGCTCACTCACACCCCACACCCTCACACTCATTAAGTACCACTCACATGTTCATCCATACCTACATTCACGTACTCATGTGTATCACACATGTTCACTCATAGTCACAGAAGGTCACTTAAATGTATTTTCTCACACTCATATAAGCTAGCCTGCATACATTCATCCACACATACTTATTGATTCACAAGGTCACATACTGGCTTTTCTCCCTCTCTCCCTCTCTCCCCCCTCTCTCTTATACACACACACACACACACACACACACACACACACACACACACACTAACTCACGAGCACTTAGACAGTGACCAGTGACTTTCCACACTAATGCTCACTCACTTTCCTTCATACTCCTGTTTACATGTTTGCTCACACCTACACTGCCCCCCCATATACCCCATCTTTCTGTATCAACAAAGGTGGCTTTCCTTGGGCACTAGTTATCCTCAATGTCAGAGCTCCCCTGTCCCAACCCCCAGCACAGTGTCACTGGTTCTACTAGAAACAGCAGCTTGTTCTTTAGGAAACTGGGTACACTTCAGGGCTCCCTGGCGCACTCCATGACTTCCACTGCCTAGAATAGTGGAAGTAAAAGTGGAATAAATCCCAGCTTCCCTGAAGAGCAACCAGAGCTGTCCACTTTCTAGTTGCTGTTCTTTGTCTCCCACATTCTCCATAAACAAGTGGAGGCTTGGGGAGCCATGATACGCCACTTGGAGAAACTCAGGAAGTGCCAAATGAGGGTAGAGTACCCAAAAGCACAGAAACACATCCTGAGGCCTATGGTCTGCCTTCCCACAACTCACCAGACCAGGTCCCTTTTGTGGCCTTTCACAGTGTAGGGAGGTCCCTCGTATCACTGTCCTGTGCCACTCTTGAGTGCCCTGGGTCCAGAGTGAGAAGAGGTAGGAACCAGTTGTTAGTGAACTTTGCTAGAAAGTTGTTCTTTTTTTTTTTTAAATACCAATTTTTGCCCCAGTTCCCTGAATTGGAATTCCTTAGGGAGCCAGATCCAGAGATCTCCATATGCGGACAGCCACTAGGCTGACTTTATGCTCCCTCCGTGTCCTTTTCCTCCTCCTCTTGGTCCTACCCTTAATCACACTGTTTCTGAATTTGCCACTCTAGAACCTAATCTTGGTGCTCTCCTGTGCTGTTCATGTCTACTCCTGGGCAACCTCAAAAAAAGTCATGTTAGCCTAACAAATTTGCAGGAAGCAGCCAGCTGGCCACCTTCCAGGCTGACCTCCTTTATGTCCAGCCCCTCTCATTTTCCTGAGTCCTCAGTCCACTCTGTCACTACCACCAGGCACCTCTTCTCTATGGACCCTGTGGCTGCTCACCTTGCTTCCTTTGGCCTTCAGGCCATGTTCCCTGCTTGTTCAATTTCCCTTCTGCCACTTTGTGTGGCTGTCACAGCTTCCTTTGGGATAGCAGTTTCTTGGTCAGATCCAGATGCCCTGGTCCCTTTGGTAGGCCCTGACCTATCTCCATTTTCATGTCTACTCTTTCCAGGTTGAAACCACAGCTCCTCTCCAAGGCTCCAGGGTCAACGTCCAGCTGCAGCCCTGGGATAGGTTGATCACAGCCCAGACTCATCCTGGCTTATTGCCACTTCTGGAATGGGCTTTATTTGAAAGTAGGGTCATTGTAGATGTGACTAAGTGAAGGATGGTAAGCTGAGGAGATGCTCTCTGGTGATTCGGGCAGGCACCATGTGCAATTATAGTGTCTTTCTAAGATAGGCAGAGAGAAATTTCCAATGCACATAGAAGTAAGAGACCATGGATAATGGAGGCCTAATGAAGGAGCCAAAAGACAAGGAGTCACCAGGAGCTGCAAGAGGCATGGTGTGTCCTCCTAGACCTTATCAGGGAGTACCACCCTGCCAACATGACCCCTGAACCACAAAGGAATAACTTATACTGTTTTTTGACGGTGCAATAATTTATCACAGAAGTTCCAGGATACACATAAACCTCAAGTTAGTCACCAAGGAAAGTCATCTTTCAAAGAAAGATGTATACATTGCATGCCTGCCACCTCCCAGCTTGCTTAGCCTCAATAGATCCCACACTTGGGACTTTTGGAAAGCTTTGTGTTACACACACACACACACACACACACACACACACACACACGTGCGCGCACACTGAGTCTTTAAATACCACTCCTCTTGAGGAGGAACAGCTCACTATCTAGGGCAACTACCCTCCTCCCTAGTCACTCCTTGTGCACTGGGGCCATTCAGCACAAGGCTACCTTACTCTGGGTTCCCAAGGTATGTGTGTTCTCAGAAGCCAAGGGAAACAAGGGCTGTACTTCATGTGTCCAGAATAGCATGTTTACCTCTTCCTATAGTCTCTGTTATCCCAAGAGATCCTAGAGTGCATAGAAGAGCCCATGGTAAGAGCCTGGGTCCACATTTTCAGAGCCGCCCTGTTGCCCCCACTCCAGGTCCTTCACCTCCTCTGCTCAGGCCCTTCAAGGAGGGATTTTCTACCCAGGAGCTCTGTTTCCATCTCGGCCCTGGTCCAGGATACCTGGCGAATTGCCTCTTCTACAAGATCTGACATGTTTAAACCTAAGTAGTGGATTTGGCTTAGGCTCCAGCTGGGACCCACTGAATGCATAAGGCACCTGACCTGTAGATGGTGTTTAGAAAAATTCCTTATCCTAGCTCCATGCCTCACAAAGGCCATTCCTTGGCAACTACCTTTTTCGTAGAACAGCTGTTCCCAATGGCGCACATTATTATGTAATTGTGTGTTTACTTCTGTGTCTATTCATGTGTTTCTCTCTATGCTGTGCATGAATGGGCACTGTGTAGATATATGTTTGTTTTATGTATGTTCATGTGTACGTGAGTATATGCTGTGTGTCATTAGTGTGTGCTTGCCTGAATTTCTATGCACACCATTCACATGTGCTTCTGTCTTTACACATAGGCTTGTATGTGCATATGTGCTTGTGTATACATGTGTGTACTTGTATATGTGTTAATTTGTGTCTGTCTGTATGTGTGTTTCTCTCTGTGTATGTGTGTTCATATATGCTTGCATATGTTAGTGTTCACCAGTTTGCTGGCTGCTCATCTGGCCTCTGCTTTGTGCCACATATGAACATGCCCACCGCCTTTGGAGGCTCTGCTGCTCACAGCCCTTTTCCATTCTCACATGGTTCCCCATGCAGCACATCAGGCTGCTTTGATGCCATGACCCTGCAATGTACTCTTCCTTTCACTCCTCAGTCAGTCTGTCCCCAAGCCCAGGGACTCATACAAATGTTCGGCTAGAACTTGTCTTCTGTGCTCTGCATAATCGCCAACATGAGGCTTCCTATGACCAAAGCCAGTGCCCAGAATATAACCCTACTTTCCAACCCACTGAAAATGAAGATAGGGAACTGCTGGGTCCCAGGGACTGTGTGTGGTTGTGTGTGTGTGTGTGTGAGTGTGTGTGTGTGTGTGTGTGTGTGTGTGTGTGTGTGTGTGTGTGTGTTTTTAAGACTTGAGTCTCATGTACCTAAGGTCAGTCATGAACTCCTGATTCTCTTGCTAGGATTAGAGGATACACCCCCCACACCTGGTTTCATAGTGATTTTTTTCAGTTCATTATTACCCAATAATTTGAAATGCACTCAATAGTAGATGGATGTTGAAGAATTTAAATACATATAATAGAAGATTAATTTATTTTTATCTTATGGGTATGTGTGTGTGTCCAAGTGTATGCATGTGCACCACGAGCAAGCCTGGTGCCCATACTAGAGGACATTTGGTGCCTAGAAGAGAAGATTTGGATCCCCTGGTTGTAAGACGCCCAATGTGGGTGCTGGGAACCAAATCTGGGTCTTCTGCAAGAACAACAAATGCACATAACTACAGAACCATCTCTCCAGTCCCAAGGCAGAGGGATTTATTCCTATGACCAAGACCAAATGCTCTGAAGATGGAGTCTACCTTTATTCATGACCTACCAGCCTCATGGGCTTCTGCCTGGGAGCTTACAGTCTTTGGTCTAGACAGTGTGTGGCTTTCTGTAGAATCCTTTCTCTGAACTTAACACCTATGTAACACTTTTCTCCTGAGCTACCGGTAGTGGCACTGCCCTACTGGGTCCCTGATCTGAGACCTGCAGAGGATAGCCTTGTAAACTTTCCTGAAATGAAAGAAAGCCAAATGAAAAGAAAGGTGAATAGCCATGGAGAGAGACAGAAAGGGACAACAGATGCAGTGGGGCTATGGAGGACTTGTTGAGGTGAATCCTGCCCCCAGAACACACCCCAGAGAAACACACTTTCTGTCTCTACCAGGGCTCATTGCTGTGTACCCCTCCTTCCCACCAGCACGGGACCAGACTGAGGCCCTGACTTCTGGACCTGTGCCAGTGCCCTTGCCCTGTGTCTGCCCAGCTCAGCAGAGATTGCCAGGCAGTGGAGCACATGCCCCAGAATAGTGCTATGATGCTGCTGGGTGACATTCTATCGCTGGGCTACCACACTGAGTGGTGCCTCCCATCCCCAAAAGGAGAAATCTGGTGACACTGCGTGCTTGGGATTCCAGGATAGGCATAAGAATATGGCTGCGTGTGAGAAGCTACAAGCAATGCCTCTGAGTGAACCCCTTCTGGCCTGTCACTCACACTGGCCTTGGCTGCTCTATTTTTTCCTGGCTGGCTGTCACTACACAGAGAAGCTCCAGTTCCCATGACCTGAGCAGGAGGCTTTGTGCTTAGCTTGTGTCCACTTCAGCCCTAAGGGGGTCTGTTTCTTTCCAGAGAAGCTTGTGTCCCCATTGGGCATACTTCCTTGAATCCAAACTAGAGCCTCCCTCAGGATCCAGCTGCAGCCTGCTCTCACCTCTCAGGGACCTGTGGGGGTCTGAGTGGGGAGGCAAACCATGCTGGCCCAAGTAGCTGCACCAATATATTGCCTGATGCCAAGGGCTCCTCCACTCTGCCCTTTCCTAGTGTTAACATGGGTACTAGTTATAGCACTGACTGCAACAGGTTCTGGAATTTTTCAGTTCCCCTAATTCCATCTAGACAGGCAGACAGGGCTCTGCTGGGGTATTGAAGTTTCCCTCTTGAAGGGAGTGGGGCCTACCTTGGTATCTCATAGCCAGAAAGTGCTTGACAAATGCTTCACTTTGGGGGAGCAGACGTCACCTCAGGTGTGGCCTGCTTTTTTGGTTCAGATTAAGAACAGCTGGGTCAATGAAAGGGTCAAGAAAAGAGGGGGAAAGCACACAAGGCCAGGGCCTTATGTCTGGTCACTTGGTATGTGCTTTTATAGCTCTGGATCTGATGGTGATGAGGGCCTTCTTCTGAGGGCAAGGACTGGAAGGAGTTATGGAAAGGCAGAACCTTGGAGGTGGCCTGAGGAGGTCCCTTGCTTCACCTCTGCTCTCCTCTTGATGCCCATTGATGTCCCAGAGAAGTAGCACACAGAGTTGTATTGCACAGTGTTTCTTTAATTGAAAGACAACTGATCTCAGAAGCTGCACTCCCTCCAGCTGGGTGCAACTGCTCACCAACCCCTACCACAGCAGGGACCCAGAGGTGAGGGAGAGGGACCTAGCCATATTGGGAGAGGGCATGAACCAATGCAAACTGGTTCTGGGGGCTCTGGTGGCTTGCTGAGCTTCTTCAGGGGCTAGGAAGCTTACTGCTCCTCATTTTGATAGCAGAGTACAGCCCCCTTCCTGGACAATATGGAAAGGATTCTGGGCCTCCACCTTCTAGCATCCTCCAGGGCTGGGGGTCAAGTGCTGGGCAGGGCAATCAGGGAGATAGTTGCCCCCAGATTTGTTTGTGCAGGGACTGGCCAGAGACCTATGAAGCAGAAAGCAGCCTAGGGAATGGCCAGTGTGTGTGTGTGTGTGTGTGTGTGTGTGTGTGTGTGTGTGTGTGTGAGAGAGAGAGAGAGAGAGAGAGAGAGAGAGAGAGAGAGAGAGAGAGGGAGTAGGAGAGGAGAGGGAGAGTTAGAAAGACACACAGAGATAGACAGACAGAAATATGCAGACAGAGATACAGATGGACAGGTAGTGAACTTGGGATCACCAAGGCCAAGGGCAGCAGGTATGGCCCAAGAGAGCTGGAAAACAGACATGGGTGAGGAAGAGAGGAATACATGTCTGGATGGAACAGTAGCTGTGCTACTGTGCTGTGTCCACACTTGCTGGCTCCTCCTAACGCAGATAGGGTGTCAGAATGGACAAGAAGGATTTATAGGGAGTCTTTGAGTGGATATGGTAGGTGAGTGTTAAATCTCAAAAGCTGAGGGGAATGGATGAGAGGGCCAGGCCATGTGCATATGTGCATGCTTGGGAGCCAGGAGGAGGCTGTGATGGAACAAAATGTGTGTGTGTGGGTGGGGGGGCTTTGCTTCTTTGATTCCCCTTCCCCTGTGGAACATCTGGCTATGTTCCTCAGAGACTCTCACCAAGGCCACCATGGTGGCTACTACTGCCTTTACTTCTTATAATTTCCAAACTGGATGGCCAGGCGGTCAGTGACGCAGCGGAAGGTGGCTGGCTGCACTTCCCAGTAGGGCACAGGGTTGTTGAAGAGGCTGATGCCATTATAGTAGGCCCTCTTGACTCCAAAGCCCATGGGGCAGAAGTCGTTGATGCCCACCTTGGTGATATTGTTGGAGTGCAGATAGACCACCTAAGGGAAGAGAGGATGTGTCTGGGAGTTTTCATCAGGGCTCAGTGCCACAGACTACCCTTCCCAGTCTGTCCCAGCTGGGTAGATGTTGTAGGTTGTAGGAAAGATGGAGAGCAGATGTAAGAGCGGTCAGGCCTGCCTCCACATTGGACTCCATCAGTGACTTCCTAGTGTTGTTTCATGGTCACTCTTTAATGGCCAGTTGGTGATATTTCCCACAACTGAGGACAATGACTGGAGTATGTTAGTGGGTGTTGGCTATGATTAGGGTCTTGATGTATGACTGACCCCAGGCCAGGATGAGGGGCTCAGTTGAGGTGTATAGTGAGTGGTGAGTCAGGATGGGTGGAGTGGGGCCGTGTTTGGTAGAATGATGCTGCTGTAGGAAGCAAACATTGGTCCTGACACGATATCTATATAGGAAAGATGGTACCTTAGGTTAGGAGCTCACTAGTGGTAATAAGGTAACAGGCCACTAGAGGGTGCTCTCACCCTGGCATGGACTGTGCTCTCCCATTATTAATGTAACTGAGATAAAATTGGGGTTCAGAGGCCTCATGCTCCCTGGGTACAGGAGGGGGAATGGGGTGGGAACTTGGGGGGGTTGGTGGGAGGGGGGAGAGGAAGCTGGGATTGACATGTGAAGCAAGCTTGTTACTAATTTAAATAAAATAAATGAATAAATAAAATTGAGTTCCAGAACAGGATTGTGAAAGACCTACTTTGCCTATGGGGCTGGAAGCTGAGTCAGGGAGAGAGACTTCCCTTCCTAACATATCCCACAGAAGGGAGTTAGCACTGCCTCACTACAAAATGAGAGTGGGCACTGTTGCAGTGAGGTATGGATGATGACATCAGGCTCAGAGAGTAATCTAGGTGCTGTTATGCTCTCTACCCTGGGCCTCTGTAAAAAAAGTGGGGGGTCAGGGGAACCAGGAACTTCAGAGGCTGGTGTCATGTATCCAACCCATTCTTGGAGAGCCAGCTCTCACCTGGAGGAGCTTGAGGTCTGGGAGGCCAGCAGGCACCCGGGACAGCTTGTTGTTGTCCAAGTGGAGTTCTCGTAGGGTAGGCAGAAAACTCAGGCTCCCATTCTCAATCATCCGGATCTGGTTGTGGCCTAAGCCAAGCCTGAAGATAAGTAAATTAGAAGTCTTCAGAGGCTGGAGGGGAGGATATGAGTGCTACCCTATGACCTGCCTCATTTGGTGATGGAGCCCTGCAGCCTCCCAGGACTGCCCCAGCATCACCTGTACAGCTTAGAGTAGCGAAGTAGGTCCTCCAACTCAATCGCCTGGATTTTGTTGTGGTCCAGGTGAAGTTCATTCAGGGTCTCAGGGAGATCTACTCAGAAGAGAGCATGCTGGCAGGTAAGTGCAGGGTCTGGAGCAGGTAGAAGGCCCACTCTCTGCTCCAGGAGGAGGGCCCTGATCAAGTACACTGGGCAAACCCCTTTCAATGCTCCTGGAGGTCGGGTATTGACACTTTCCTACCTTTGGGGATGCCAGTGAGCTTGGCTTCTGAGATGCGCAGGTAGTTGAGTTTCAGGCCATCAAAGGCTCCTGGTTCAAAGCCGCTGTTCTCCAGGGGATTACCACCCATCTCTAGGAGAGAAGTCCTGTCAGCCTAGAGCCAATCAGTGGCATCCCACACATCATTGGAGCCTGTTCTTTTCTGGACTGGGGATCCGCTGATTTCTGGCTCTTTCCACCTCCTCTAGAAATCAGTTTAAGAATGAGTCCAGCTAACTAACTGAAAACTTCAGCTGTTCAAGATGACTACTAGCTCAAGGGCTCTAGCACTGTTCTTGGCCTCTGGGAGCTGGGAAGTAAGAGGAAAGTGTGGAGATTCAGAGATAACGTCAGGGCTTCCAGAAAGCCATCCAACTCCTACTGCTGTGGTGGTCCACTGCCCTTCTTCATTCTCTCTACCAGCCCAGTCTTCCTGTGTCCTATACCCTCTCTTTGCCCATAATGATTACTCAAATTGGGATTTTTGTCAAGAAACATAGTGGTATTCTTTTAGACTATTTTTGAGACGATTTCTTGAACTGAGCCTTTAAAGCCACCCAGCTCTCCTTCATCGTGTCCTGAAACAAACTTCCGGAACATTCTGAGACACACAGGGCTTCTCCACGACTGCACAGGACAGTCCAGTACCCAGCTGCCCTGGTACAGACTACTCTCACCAATGCAATTCATGTTTCGGAGTCCGCTGAATACACCCTTGGGCACTTTTCGGATACGGTTGTCATGGATTCGTAGCTCTACCAGGGAGCTGGGCAGGTTGGGAGGAATCTCCACCAGGTGGTTCTTGGAAATGTAGAGTTTCTGCAGCTTCCGTAGAGGGCTAAAGGCCTTCTCATGAATCTTGGAGATCTTATTGTTTACAAGGACCAAGGCCTGAGGAAAGGCAGGGGACCAAAGTAAGCATTCCAGCTCCTGACTCCACCTCTCCTTTTCCTCTGCCTCCTGAACTTACTACTGATGGTACTTGAGAGACATCTGAACCTGTTCGGTCTCATAGAGGTTTGTGAGTAGAGTGCATGGCAAGGAACTCAGATTAGCTCCAAGCTGTCCTGGGAATTCCAATTACTGCCTAGCACAACCTGCTAGTCAGTTTCTCCAAGAAACTACAATGGAATCTATTCTTTTTGTGTTGCTCAGAGGAGCCAATAAAATGCAAAGATTTAGGTCAAAAAGGGAAAAGGCCTGAGGGATTTTGTCTTGCACCCCTACACACAATTCATCCAGCCAGCTCCAGACTTATCTCAGCTACATTGTTTCCAGCTCTCCTTTCCAGCCCCATTTGTAAACAACCCTCCTCCCAGCCAGAGGAACATCAAACTCTTCCCAGCTCCTCATAAAGGACAGGGGGCAGGAGGACGCTTACATAAAGATGCTGGAGGCCTTTGAAGTCATCCTTTCGGAGCTCAGAGATATCATTGTTCTGCAGGTCTAGCAGTGTGGTGTCAGGTGAGATCTCCTTGGGCACAGTCTTTAGACCTGGGAACCAGCACCATCACCAGCATAAGTACTCATCCAGTGTGTTGTCAGTAGGTGTAAAGGGGTGGGCATACACATGCATAAGGACACATACAGACACTAGTACAAATGTAGGGACTCTGAGATAATGGATGCCAGCTTCACAGCTTGCCCATTCTATTTGCTTTTTACATGCCAGACACTGGACACCCTCAAACATTCATACCATAACACTTTAGCCTGTGGTGACTCATACATTCCCACCCCTACCATTCTATACCCATCTCACAGGATGATAGCCCATGTATCTCCTTTAGTAGGGGCTCCTAGGCAGGACCTATGCCTCTTTAGACACCCTCACTTTAAACTTCCTAGTAACTCACCCAAGTCAGAGCACTGAACAACCCTCAGGTGGCAGTGGCAGCCGAAAGGACACATGGCACTGAAGGTAGGTGTGAGAGAATCCAGGTCGGGGACACCTGAGGTGGTGTCTGAGCCTGAAGCCTCCTCATCATGCATCATGAGCAGCCCATCATCCAAAGTGAAGTCCCAGAAGCCCTTTTGTTCAAAGGGCAGGGCCTGGCTCAGGGCGAGCAGCAAGGTGAGTAGCCACAGGGGACTCATGGTGAATGTTCCTGGGAGCAAAAAGTGAGAAGGGCCTCTGTGTTGGCACTGTTTTCCTATCCCTCACAATGGATGACTAGGAGGCAGCAGAGGGAGGAGGTATGGGTAAGAGGCACCAGTCAGGGTAAGAGTGCTGGCTGGCCAAGAGGGAGCCTCTTTCCACTCCCCTCCCCTTCGTGGAAGGAGTTAGTTTCATTGGGCAATGAAATGTCTTCCCAATTAGCTCAAGGCAGCACCCACTGCCATTGAGTCAGCCAGAGCCTGCCTCACTGTCTGAGGATTGGAGTTTAGTGCGGCCAATTGGAGGCTGAGAGGAAGCCCAGCTATTGGACCCCCAGCCACCTGGCTAATCCCTCCTGAGAGTGAGCTTGGAAGATTTGGACACTATTATTTTAACTGGGTGATGAATGAGTCAATCCCTTCACAGTCTGAGCCCCCCCCCCAGTGCCCATGTTACTCTGAGAAGGTCCAGAGGCCAAGATAAGGTGAGATGAGAGAGGGGGGAGAGGGAGAGAGGAGAGAGGAGAGAGAGAGAGAGAGAGAGAGAGAGAGAGAGAGAGAGAGAGAGAGAGGAGAGAAGGAGAGACAAGAAGAGAGAAGGAGGGAGAGAGATTCTGCAATGCTGTAACAACACCATGTTTCTCTGCTCTTTCTTTGTGCCCACTACCCTGGCATCATGGAGAGGATCCTAAGGAGAGCAGGCTGCTGCCAGAATAACAGGACAGGGTTAGGCTTGTCTAGAGGCCCCCCAGGCTGAAGCAGTGGGGTGGGGGTGGAGACTCTGTGCTGCCTGAGCCTGCCCCCAGCACCCACATCTCTTGTTTCTTCTTCCTGCATTCAACCACCCAAGCAGAACCTAGTTTGCAGGATAAGGTCACAGACCCTGCCTCTCTTATCACTCCTTGCCCAACTCCATGGCAAAGGCTCAGGGTATTTTGATCTGTTCACCCCATCTTCTAAATAGGGAATGCATGTTGGTCTTGCTAGCCTCCCAGGCTTGGATTTCTGGGTTTGTCCTGGTGCATGTGTGAACAGGAAGCCCAGCCTCTTGAAGTCTTAAAACAGCCCTAGCTCAATGTGCCTTGTATGGGGCACATTTTGGTAGCGAAGCTGAGATATTTGGGCCTCCATTTGTGCTAAATAAGGCCCTCCGATCTCAACTGCTGGAGGCAAAAGTGGAAGGAACCCAGTTGATGAGTTGGCATCACTGCTGCTTTGAAATTCTCATCATCAGTTGTGGAGGGGTGCTTGGACACCCTGGTTTGGTTAGTCACAAGTACTGCTCATCTAGTGGATGCCAGCCCCAAAAGAAATCTCACCCTGTGCTGTTGCTTGAAAAGTGCCACGTGTGTGTGTGTGTGTGTGTGTGTGTGTGTGTGTGTGTGTGTGTGTATCCACACAAAGAGATCCAACTCCAGTGGTTATCATGGTCTGCCCTGGCTCCCTTTTTATACCAGTGGACAGAAGGGCTTGCCCAGAGGTTAGTGCCAACCTGCTTCCTGGGGAGAATAGAGCACCCTTTCTGATCTCCAAAGGTCATACAGCAAAGTAGGGTACACAGCCAAAGGCTTGGCTCAATTTCCTTTTTATGTGCAGAAGTGGGTATGGTGATGACTCCTGAAGTGACAGGAAGTCCTCACCTGGGTGAGTGTCCAGCCTCACTTATTCTTTCCAAGTAGCCTCAAGATGTTCACCCCAGCCTGGCTCAGCAAGACACAGGAATTCCCCAGAAGGTCTTGGCTCCAGAGTGGCTAGAAAGACCAAGTTGTCTTGCAGTTTGCAGCCTTCATGACAGAGTTGGAGTCTTGCCTAGGGCAGATGGACCAGAAGGGCTGGGAGGATCAAGAGCAGCCCAGAGAAGGCAGAAGAGGCAGAAGGGAGGTTAGAGAGTGAAATGAAATGGCAGGGACAGAGTGAGGCACTGCTCCCCACCCCTCTGCACTGCCCACCTACCTGCCTTTCCTCTCAGCCAAAGCTACCTTGCAGGAGGATGAATCAAGGCTAGAATTTATGCCCACCTGAGCTACAAGACCCACAGTCCACCTGGACAAGCTAGGAATCAGGGAAGATGGCATGGATAAGGGATGCAATTGGACAGAGGGCCATCTTCATGGAGCCAATCCAGATCTTTTGGAACTAGAGTGGCCTGGAGATCTCCACAGAACAGCCTTTTCCTAGTCAGGAATCCTCCCGAGAAGCCTTGTGTGGCCCACAGACACTCCGGGCATGATGTTCCTCTGTATGTACTGCAGCCTGTTCAGATTACAAACTCCTCCATCCAGAGAAAGGAGCTATAGAACCCTGGGGGTGTTATATGACTAGATTTGAGGGGAAATTGGTGTGGGATCCACAGGGGCTAGGAGAAAGATACAGGGAGATCCCAGCCTGTTGTCAGTTCCAGTCCAGGCTCAACCTGAAATAGAAGGCTAAAGGCCCACACAGAGGGAGGATGGAGATTGGCTGATTTTTCAGGGCTCAAGGCTTAAGGGGTAGGGAGCAGGCAGGCTTCCCAGTACAGCCCTCATTTTCACTCAGAAAACTGTCACCAGATTCAATATTCTGCAGGGAAGGGGTCACATGCCAGACACAGGGCTCAGAGAAGGGGA
Organism: Cricetulus griseus; assembly: GCF_003668045.3. Lineage (NCBI taxonomy): Eukaryota > Metazoa > Chordata > Mammalia > Rodentia > Cricetidae > Cricetulus > Cricetulus griseus. Next base: position 2,248,389 of record NC_048604.1, read on the forward strand.
TTCCATTAAATTAGGAGAGTGCAGAGGGTAGGCCTTCTTGATGTCTGCACCACCAGTACCACTTTACAGACGAGAGAACTGAGGCCTAAAAAGAGGAGCTGATTTTTCCCAAGTCCTCTGTTTACTCAGCCTGAACAGAGTCCATCTTTGGTCACTCTAGGGTCTGAACTTTCTGGTCCATGAATGAGAGTAACTTCTGGGAAACTCTGAGCCTGTAAGTAGGTAATTCAGAGACCTGGAATGGGTGGGAGAATCACTAAGAGGGGTTATGGTGACAGTGGTGGTACTGCAAATAGTCTAATAAGCCTCCATTCCTCAACTCCCTCAAACTAAACCCTTATCCCCGTACACTGAGGAGGCAGGTAAAGTCAGGAAGGGATCTTCTGTGGACAGACCCTGTTAAGACCTATAGAAAGTTCCTCCAATCCCACTTCCCCCTGCCACTGGGGCCTCCGGGTCTCAGTTTCTCTTCATTGGCCTCTTTGGCTATCCTTGTACTCCATCACAAGGAGCTCTGAGCAAAGGAAAGAAGTGGTCATCATGGTGAGCTGAGCTTGGTGACCACAGGTGTGAACACAGGAAGGGAATGGGCTTCCTGGAGCTTGTGTCACCACTCCAATAGTGCGCTCCTTGTCTGCTCCTCTGAAAGCCAGTGTAGTTCTCCATGCAGGATTGCTCCAGGCCACAGCCAAGCAAAATGTGCTGGCAGTCTCTGAGAACATGGAAGGGCTGTGCCAGGCATTCAGGCTAGGCCAAGGGCGGCAGAGGCAAGGCTTGAGGTCTGGCAGGCTATGGGAGCTTGCCTACAGATGTGGGGCTGACAGCTGCCAAGGCGCAGACACCAAGTGCAGTGTCAGCAGCCTCCTCCTGGGGCACTGGGCCCTGCTGAGCAACTCTACCTCAACTATGATAAATGGGAGACACCACCTTCTACCCAGTTCTGCTGGGATCCTGGGGCTGTGCAGGTGAGGAAATGTGTGAAACAGGAGACACTTGACACTGTTTTTACTTCCTCTGATCATCAAAGGTTAGCTGACATCTGAACTGCTTCCTGTTGCCCTCCAAGGCCACCTAGTTCCAGCCTAAGATTTAAGTGTCAACTGGAGGGATGGGATGTGTGCTTTCCTGTATGCTACAAAGTGAGCAGAGTCCAAGCCAAGCTGGTCAGGGTAACATCTTACTACCTGTGGCTCTGCCATTGACAGAGTAGCTATGAAGTCAGGTTCAGTTCTCCAACAGACTTGGGGGTGGGCTATACCTAAATTCGGGTGTCAGAGGTGTCTGGGGGTATACAGAGGTGGTAGGTGCATTCATGGAGAATCCCTGCCCTACTGAGAAACTTCTGGAATGGAGTCTAACAGCAGATGACCCTGATCAGTTGGAGGTACTAGGTTTCCTAGCACTTGGCCCATGTGTCTGCCCACTTCCTCCCATTTACCAACAAAATCTGGGCTCCTACTCACCATGGTCTCGAATTTTCAAAGGACAGGAGGTTGCTGTCACTTCTCAATGGTGGAAAAGGAACTCAAGTAGTTTCTTTACGTACCCAACACCCAGTGACTATAACATTTTTAACATTTGATAAACATCTAGTAAGCTGAGGCTAAGAAAATTTGTCCCAAACTTTTCCACAGCCTCAAGGTGAGGTAAAAGTGAGGCTGAGATGTCACTGTGTCTGTCTTTGTCTGTTTGTCTATCTGCTCATCCCAAGCTCCACTCCTGGAGAGAGTAGTAAGGCAATAGGTTTCCAGATCCAAGGGAGTCCCTTTCCTTCCTGAACTTTCTCCCCAGTACCAGGTCCTGTACTGCTTGCCAGGACCTCTGGCTATGGTGGGAAAGGCCATGAGCCTCTTCATTTTCAGTCTTCCCAGGCTGACTAGGTTCCTGGATGCTTGCAGCTAGGCAGCCACTAAAGCCTACAGAAGACCACACCCAGGGATTTCTGGACTTAGAGCAATAAGGAATCAGGGAAGAAGGTAATTAGAGTGAAGAGACATACCTGGAGTCCCAGGTATATCCAAGGAGCCTTTGGCTGTGGGCTATAAAAGTGGGATAAGGGACTTACTGGCCTGGAAGAGGACAGGAGACAAAGCCTTGCTCTTAAGCCCCGGAGGAGTTGGCCCAGCAAACCATAGCCTTCCTCTGAGAACACCTGAATCTGTTGTTTTCTGGAAAGCTGGAGGATGGTCTGAGGTCTGAATGTGGGACAAGTGTGAGTCACACTCTCCCTTTCCCATGCCCTACTCCCACCCGGTGAGATTTGCAGAAAGGATTCTGTGGGTAGCCAAGGTGTGATATGTGATGCTATTGGCTTTCCCCAGCACAAAGGAATAGGCGTCTCCTAGAGGTGAGGAAGGGGTAAGGAATAATGCCAACTGTTTCAGAATTCATCAGACGGGGCCAAAGCAGGAGTTCCTTGGTTTTCTTGTCTTTAGAAGGGGACCGTACCTGCCCTGCAGTGTTTGTTCCATCCACGGCTGAGTATCCAGGGACATTCATTCACACTGCCCCTACTTCTTGGTGTGAGGGAGGTCTTGTGCTGGGGTAAGGTTTGCTGCTAGGACTATTGGGATGTGGGGGCTAGACTAGAAGATGGGTGGGGCATTTGAGAGCAGGACGGAGTCATGGTGGATGTGGAGGTAGTCAGGGGGTATTGTGGGTGACTCAGAGCCTCCTGCTGCTGCCCTGCCCTAGTGGCTTAAAGGCAGACTCACACCCTACTGTCAGTATAACCACACTGACTGCCTTCAAAGGTTCACCCCTATGGCCTTCAGCAGCCATACACAGTCATGATCCACACACAGTACCCTTGCCCACCCACAAGTTCTCGTAGAGAGTAGGTGTCTGAGGCAACTGATTGCATGTCCAGATGCCAGTCCCTAGGAATCCTGCTGGCATCTAGGAAACATCTCCATCTTGTCTCAGTCCCAGTCATTACAAGGCAGAAAGCTGGCAGGCCAGGAAGGAGCACGGGCAGAAGTTCCTAAAGATGAAACTGGAGACATCCTTCGCCTAATGAAGATTTCCTCTGCCTGCCCCACCTACAGTTAGCTCCTCCCTGTAGGGTCCTGTGCCCATGGGAGCCTGCTCCCACCTCTGGGTCAGTGACAGAGCACTCCAGTCCCCCTACCTTCCACTCCTGCAAGTCTTCAATGCCCAAATGACTTTGCCTCTCTTGATTCCTCTCCTAAATCCCTTGACAGGCCCCTCTGGGCCCCAAGCCATATTTGTCCCTGGGAACATGGCACAATTGCCCAATTTTCTACATGCATCTTATCCTCTGCCCATTCTGTATCTCAGCTCAAGAGGGTTCTGGAAAAAGATAGGACTGAGGCAACCAGGCAGGCAACCCAGGTCCTGTATACCTGGGGCTTTGTGGACCCACACCTTGTCCAGAAGAGGGTAGAGGCAGGGTGTTCGTCTGTGGTAAGTGTAGAATATCAGGGCAAGGTGTCTGGAGTGTACCTGTGAGCACAAATCTTTCAGACTACTCCAAGTGGAGACTGTGCCAGTGCTGAGTTTTGCATTGGTCCCATCTTCTCTGACCTGGCCAGGTGCCAAGCCCCCAAGAATAGCTGAGCTGGGAAATCAAGGCTAGCAGGAGTGGAGGGTGTCCCTGGGCCTTGCCATGAAGGGGTAGGGCTGTGGGTAGAGCCAGCATGCCAGTCACCCAGCCCTGCCTTGGTGATGTTCTAGGCAGCAACCCAGGTGAAGCTCTTGCCCACCCCCCAGAGGCAGACAGGCAAAGCATGGGTAAATTTAGCAACTAAGCAAGGCTAGAGGGGAAAGGGAAAGGAAGGATGGGAAGAAAGTTCAGGGAAGAGGGTAGAGAGAAGAGACACAAATGGGATTAGCACCAAAGGGGCCACAGAGTGTTGATGGAAGAACACAAACCAGGAGCCTTTGGTGGTTGCCCTGGAGGATAGAGAGAGTAGTAATGAAGCACTGGAGATACATATAGTGGGACAGCAAGACTACAGATTGAGGTAGCAGATGCAGCAGGCCTGCTGTGTGGGCAGCAGGATTGCGAGCATCTCTGGGTTAGTGAGGTGACAGCATAGCCAGGAATGAAGACAGTGAGGACAGATTGAGATATTTGTGGGAGATCAGGCCCTACCTGGGGAGGGGGAAGCAGCCAGGTACAGGCTGCTTAGTTGGTGGGCTGTCCTGTGTCTGTCCTTCGGGCAGGGCCAACCGGGAGCAGCTGCTCACTCCTGGGCAGTTCGTGGAGAGAGGGAGACAGAGGCGGTGGGAGGGAGGCTAAAGGCTGGGCGGGCGGGCGGGCCGACAGGGAGGGGACGAACAGGGAGGGGCGGAGAGGGAGACGAGGGAGGGGGCTGGTGGAGCAGAGATGGAGAGGAGGAGGGAGGAAGGGCAGCTGGGAGGGAGGGGGCAGGCTTCTCGGGCCCCCTGGCAGCTTCAAAGGAAGCAATTTTCTTGTAGACGGCTAGGCTGTGTGGCACCCCTCCCCCCATGTCCACCACCCTGGCCCCTGCCTCAAGCACACTTTGAAAGCAGGCACACTCACTTACTTAGGGACAGACCCTTGGTGTCTCTGGGCAGACAGCCTCACAGAGTCAAACTTTCCACTGCTCAAATGGGGACACTGAGGTGCTTGCTGGCATGCTGTCAGGTAGAAGAAAGAGAGATGAGGGGAGGTAGCCTTATGACTAGGATAGTGAGTGGCCCAGAAATTCTGTCCTAATTCCACCCAGAACCTCTGTCTGCTTTGAAACAAGGGGGTGCTTTGGGGAATCAGAGAAGTAGAGTATTGTAGGCTTCTGGAAGGGCTTGCTTGATCTAGGATCCTAGGGGCTCGGTAAGGTTCCCACTCCCTCTTCCTTTAAAAACAGGGATTTACCCCCAGATCCTGGAGACCTTCTTGGCTTACTATACTGAAGTCTTTGAGAAGTTGCCAAAGCTGATTTGGAGAAGAGGAACGAAGGCCCTCATCTTCTTGCTCAACCCTTACAGAGTGGCCTGTGGGTGCCTTTGGAATTTATGGTCCAGACCAGGAGACTGGGGAGCACACAGAACCATCCAGACTGAGATTGTTGGTTTTGTCTGCTATTTCATGTACATATGTGTACACACACACACACACACACACACACACACACACACACACACACACACACACACACACGATCTCATGTAGCCCTAGCTGTTCTTCAATTGACTATGTAAGTGAAGCTGGTCTTGAACTCTTGATCCTCCTGTCTTTGCCTTCTGATTGCTGCAATTAGAGTACTTAACCATGTTTCATTTGGTTCATGTCTTTCAGGTTTTTCTTTTCTTTTCTCTGTCCATTGTATCTTTTTAGTACTAGTGATGGGAGCAGGGTCTTGTTTTTCCATTTAACTACTCCCAGCCCCTGGCTTTTGCTTTTGTTCCAGCCATATTCAAACATATCTGGCCATTGACACAGTAACATCCTGGAAGCTACAAAGCAACATGGAGTCTCAGATTTTTTATTCACAGCCACTTTTTATTAACTCTGGCCCTATTCTCCAGTGGATTTGCCCTCTGATACTTACTAATCTGGGATAAACATGTCAGTAGAGACCAGGAGCAGAGAGACAGTAAAGGTTGAAGCAGGTCTGAGGCACATATGGAACATTTTGCTTGGTGAGTGTAGCCAATGGCAAAAGACCACAATATATCTGGCATGTCCATGTTAGATGTCCAGAATAGGGTCTTCATTAGAGACAGAGAAAAAGCAAATAGGCAGGAATAGAAGAGTGACAGCCAAACACATGATCTTCTGGTCTTAAAAATTATACATTTCATTTATTTTTGTGTGTGGGGGATTGGTAGGTATGCATGTCATGACATGTGAGTAGAGGTCAGTGGACAACCATTGTGAGTTATCTCTTTCTACCATGTGGGTCCCAGAAGACCAAACTCAGATCATCAGGCCTACTGAGCCATCTCACCAGTTCTGAGTTTTCAGTTTGAAACAATAAAAGTTCTCCGAACATATTGAGTGAAAACTGCTGAGTTCTTCATTTAAACTGTATGCTTTGTGTTTTATATATCTTTTACCTCTTCTTTTTATGTATTTTCAAGATAAACACTACTAAGTAACCTGCATCTGCTTCCTGAATGCTGAAATTTCAAGAGAGGGCCATTACTACACCCAGCAAGTAGATTTCAGCAAATCTTTTTTTGTTGTTGTTTTGTTTTGATTTGTTTTGATTTTGGACATAGAATTTCCTGTAGCCCATGCTGAACTCATAATTGCTATGTAGTCCAGAAAGACTTTGAACTCCTGATCTTTCTTCCTCTACCTCCTGAGTGTTGAAGTTAGAGGCATTCATCACCAGGCCTAGTCAAGATCTTTATTTTAAGGGTGAAACCTCACAGAATATATATTCACTGCCCCAGGCACCTGTCTACAAATTTCTTATTCAATATGCTACCACTTGGCCTGAGACTACACTGTTCTAGGGGTTGTTATTCAGGCCTCCAAAAATTCCAGTGTCCAGAATAACCCTGCAGATAGTGATCACAAGATGGAGCTGCCATGACCCACTCAAGCACTCAGCATTCTTAATGCTGTGACCCTTTAATACAGTTCTTCATGTTGTAGTTGACCCCCCAAACATAAAATTATTTTCATTGCTGCTTCATAACTGTAATTTGCTACTGTTATGAATTGTAATGTGAGTATCTGTGTTTTCCGATGGTCTTAAGTGACCCCTATGAAAGGGTCATTCAACTCTCCAAAGGGGTCATGATGACCCACAGGTTGAGAACCACTACACTAGGGGGACTGTTAGGACATAGTTGAGTTCCACTTGGAGGCAGGCATGTGTCCTTGTTTCTGGCCTCAACAGGGCTACTACAGCTAGCATCAGAAAGAGGCTCAGGAAGAGTCTCTGGAGGAACCACGAACAGTGAGCAGACTAGGACAGGCAGAAGAGAGCCTTTGCCTTGAAGAGGGTGTAGGGAACAGCCTTGAAAATGTGCTGTAGGGGTAGTTGGGAAGTTGGGCAATAAGCCAGCCTGTCTTTCTTCCTGAATGGAGCTTGAGATAGTAAGGAGGTAACCCTTTGCATGGGGGCTAGGAAAGAGGTACACTGTGCACTTTGAGGTTCTTTCTCAAAGTTGGGGGATATGTCAGTCTAGCACTTCCATAAATACAGTTTTTGTGCCTGGAAGGCCCTTGTGTCTGTGGTTTGCAGTCTGCAATAAGCTATAACTGCATGCCCAGCCCAGGGCCCATTGAGTCACTTAGCCTGGCCCTCTAATTTGGGGGCAACTCCCAGAGCATCCAGGCAGTACCTCTCAGTCTTTGAGCCTGCCCATCTTCCTCTTCTACTTCCCTGTCCCTTAAGCCTCAGCGCTCTCTGAGGAAACAACCTGGACCCCAGCTGTAGAAAGTCTGGGAACAAAATGTCCTTGCTGGCCAGCAGAACAAGAGCAGCAGCAACAACAACAACAGCAGCAATCTCCTCTCTTGCCCTGTGGTCTCCCATGCCTGGGAGGAGGCAGTGAAGAAAGTGGGGGCAATGGAGGGGGGACAGGAAGGAAGAACAGACATTTCCTGAGGCCCCAGGACTGCTGAGGAGGAGGAAACCACACAGCTGTCTTAGCTCCTTAGGAACCAGTGGCAGCCTTGTCCAGGGATCGGAAGGCACAGATCATCATTGTCAATACACCTGTGTGTGTGATTCCAAGATATTCCAGACAGGGACTAGTTTCTGTGTCTGTATACCCCAACTCTAGCTTGTACATTTCTCCAGAGGCCTACAGAAGGTTAGGCTATCTTGGGGAGATACCCTGTCTCCTCTGGCCTGCTTCACAGCTTAAGAAGTCCTTTCTCTTGCTGTCCAGAGCCAAGAATGTAAGGAGGAGCCTAGCTAGCCCTTTAGATGGATGGAAAGCACATCCTTGAGCAGCCAGCACTGCTTCTGGGAGAAGCTGTACTGCAGTGAGCACCTGCCATGGGCACCTGCACTGCTTGGGTACCTGGTTAGGAGACATTGCTGTCTTCCTGTTCTGAGTAGCCAGCCCTCCATCCACCATTAAACAGTTACTCCCAAAGCCTTCCCAGGGAAGACCCTGTCGCAAGAGCTGGTAAGGCAGCAGTATGGGACATACATAAAGGTCTATGTCTTCTTGTGGAAGGGGCAGGGAGGAAGAGAGCTAAGAAAAGGAGAGGCCCCTTTTCCTAGGCAAGGGAATCTCAGCCTGCCATATGTGGAAAAGAACCTGACATTGGCTGCAGCCTGTTCCCCTACAGCTGGTTTGCAGCTGTTCTTGCCCTAGCTTCAAAGCTGAAGTGGGGGCTGTGCTGAGAGAGAGAGAGAGAGAGAGACAGGGCACCCAGAGGGCAGCTGTGAACACATTGGTTCTCTGACTATAAAACACTGACTTTTGGTGAGAATCCCTGGGGGACAGGGCCTGGAAGCCTGGCAGGTGCCCCTTGAAGAGGTGGCAGATGCTGAGAAACTGCCCAGGAGCTCCTACCCACCAGAGCTCCAGCCAACCCAGTTACTTGGCTCATGAATATTTGAGTTTCAGGGTTCTTCTGCAAGTCCCACTTTTGGGTCCTTTCCTGTCCTGTTTCCCTAGTGTGTCTAGCCCACCTGGTGGGTGACCTCACAATGCTTCTCCTGTTTGTTTTGGCAGTCAGTGTTAAGTGACAGTTCAATGTCTGGCTTCTCGATAACCTGAAGAGACACAAGGAACACCTGGGAACCCAAGGGAATCCACAGTGCGTAAGTTGAACAGGTAGTGGTCCTGTCCACATGGAATTTCAATACTGCTTGACTGTGAGCAAGGTCATGCCAGGAGAATCAAAGAGATGGTGGGACAAGAGCATACCAGCTTAAGGTGGGGCAGGAAGACTTGCAGAGGAAAAGGCAGTATCCTATGCTGCCTTTCAGCACTCTCTGCAGGGCTCCTGTGGGATCCCATAAAGCCAGTCCTGAGAAAGAGGCCTCAGCCTCCAGGACAAACTCCAGCCAGGGACATGTCACATGCACACCAGGGTCACTTCTTTAGCAAGCGTCTTGCCCAGAATGCTTTGATAAGAACTCTCTCTCAGCCCTCTGGCTATGTTCATGACTGATACCCTCAATGGCTGAACAGAGTCAGGGTATGAGACCCCCAGACTCTACAAGGCAGCCCCTGCTACCACTAGAGTGAGAACTGAGTGATGACCTGGAGCCTCAAGAGGGTATGAAATGGATGCTCGGCAAGGGGAGACCCTCTGAGTATAGAAGGTAGAGCAATTAGGACACAGCTTCTGTCAACACACCTAAGAGATAGATGAGGTAGTGCTAGTGAGCAGAGCCTCCACTGTCTGGAAGCTTCTCAGTGCTGATGGCCAAGGCGTGGCTGGTAAAAGCTGGCACTCTCTGTGCCAGGAGCTTTTTTTGACCTTCCCCTGAGGACATAATCACACAGCATCTCTCCCCTCTGGGCTACCAGGGCTGTAATTTCAGGGATTGAAGGGGGCTCCTTGAAGGCCCAGCCTGCATGTGTCTAGCTATCTTTAGAGGCACAGTCTGGGGCATGGCCAGAAGAAAGTGGACCAGGACTGTACTGTGGCCTGTGTGGATGGTCTTAAAAGCTGAGGAGCCTTAAGGAGGCCTGAGGAACCCTGTGCTCTTCCTTTAAATAAGGCTAGACCTTAGGAGCACTGTCTGGCTCTGCCTATGGCCTGTGAAAACAGACGGCTCTAGTTACTCTACTAGAGTCTAGTAGTTTTGGGCAAGGGCAGGCCAGGCCATGTATTTTAGAACCTCTAGCCAGGTGCCTGGCAGAGGACAGTGCATAGCCTGAGGATTGCAGAATCCAGCATCTCCCAGGTGGTGGCAGCTGCTATGGGAGCAGCAGCTGGCACAGGTGTGGCCTTGGATACCAAGGACACCATGTTGAACAAAGCTTACCCAGGTCTAAATCAAGAGGGAGGTGTGGTGTAATAGAATGTAAAAGGCAGGGAGGCTGGTGGGCTGTAGAATCTGGAAAGCTGATTGCATGGGAACAGGAGAAAGGGAGTAGAGGTGCATGGTCCTGTTGAGGTCTCCTGTAGCAGACACAGGTCAGCCCTATCAAATGAATTGCTCCTCATTCTTTTTCCACTTGAACTTGACAGCCATAGATGTACTTTCTGGTCCCTACTGCCATTGCCTTCAGTCCTGCTCTGTTACTTCAGTAACCCATCTTAATCTGGAGATTGATGAGTTTCTTCTTTTTTGCCACATGACCCCAGGGATCCCTTCTTTGCCATCACCACCGACTGGGTTGCTACTGCTGTATTCTTTCAGAGATCCAGTACCCTAGGTTCCAGTTGGACTGCCTATACTGCTAGTATCTGCCAAGTGAATACCCAAGGGAAAAGTAGGCAAAGTAAGCATGGCATCAGGGAATAGAGGATTCTGGGGAGCTCATCCCTGTTTGGGGATTCTGGTGGTTGGCCAGCCCCTCCCAGATTAACACAGAACTGAAGGCCCTGGCCTCCAGCTGCTGAGATCCCGTATCTCTTGGAAAATTGGATCATCCTTGCCTCAGCCGTGCCTTGTTTGTGGGCATCCTTAATTAGCAATAACCTGGGCACATAAAGTCATGTTACCTTTGTCCCAACTTAGTACCAGCCCAATTCATATTGATCTTAGGGCTAGCAAAGGTTATGTTGATCACAGTCTAATTTCAACCTTGATCAGGAGGTGAGTCAAATAATCATCTCATAGAATTTCTAAATTTAAATTCCCTGCATCTGTGTTGGGAACATCACGGCAGTTATGCTCTCTGCTCCAGGCTCTGCCAGCTCATAGAAGCCCCATAGACAAACTGGAGTGGTGCCTGTCCCTTGTTCTTCTCCACCTGTGCAGGGGATTCTCACCAAAGGTCTAGAACAAGGCCTGGAAGTTGCTGCCCTGAAACACAGGGGGGCTCCTTGACTCATTAGCTCAGCAGGGCTAAGAATTGGAAGGATGAGATGTTGAGGCTACTTGTCCCACACACCCTGTGCCTTTTGGATCTGAACTCAACTTGTAGAGGGTGGGGCTAGATAGACAAGGAGGAGGCCAGAGCAGGATGGGCAGGGATTGGGGTGGCTAGGCTGGGGAGGAGGAGTTGAGAAAGCTGGGAAAGCAGGTCTAGTGCCTCCAGGGCTGCTGACCTCTGACCCAGTCCAAACAGGAAGTGCCATATCTGTAGGCCCAGACCCCAGAGGAGAAGGAATGCAGGGATGAGTCCAAAGCAAACATTCCACCAGCTTCCTAGTCACCCCACCCCCAGTCTGGTTGTCCTTTTTCTGCTGAGAATGTAGTGGTGGGGGTAGGAGGGAAATGCCATAGAATGAGACCAAAGCAAGACTGAATTCTCAGTCCCAGAGCCCAGCTGAAACTGGTGGCAGTGTTAAGGGTCTATAGTAGGTATTTTTTGTGTGTTCTTCTTTTGTTTATAACCCCAAAGGCAGGGATCATTTTTTTTTCCTGCTGCATTCTACCTGTTGGTCACTTAACTCTCTGGTCATGTAAGCTGTAAAAGCTGATACAGGGACCTCAGCCATTTTCCCTGTGGCTCTGTTAACACAGGCAAGACAAGGGCTCTATGGCCTCATGGGACTCCTTAGAGTGATATCCTCAACCCAGTACAATTGGCCAGCTCTGTCTTCAGGACTCAGAAGGCCTGAGCCATCACCACCCTGACACTGCAGCCTGGTCTTGGTCAGGTAGTCAGTCAATGACTTGGATCAGAGGACAGTCACTGCTAGATCCCCAGGGCTGGACCTCTGATACAGGCCTGGTTTTGCACAGACCAAGGCTTAGTCCCCAGTACCTGCTGAGTGAATGTTACCATCCCCTTTTCCGGCATTAGGCCACATGAGTAATAACTTGGTCCTGCAGGAAGTGAGGTGTATAACTTTGGGCAAATTGTTTTACCTGCTTGCATGTTAGTCTCCCATCTTCAAATTGTGTGTAGGACCCTGGAGATTGGGCAGGCTGACTTTGGGATGGGTATGGATGAACAAGGATAAGGGACATGAGATGGAATGGATAAGGGGTTTCAAAGGTACTAATATGTAGCAGTCACCAGTTCCTGGTTGCTTTAGGACAAAAGACAAGTGTTTTGGGCTTCTCTATCAACCTGTGCCAGCAACCAAATGCCACTGTAGGCATCCTAGCCCTGGATAGGAAACTTAATAGAGGGCTCAGCTACAGGTGGTTACTGGAACAAGTAGAGCCAGCTACAAGGATTCATAATTCTGATAAGGACAGGGATGTGGTGAGGCTCTCAGAGGAGCCACGGGAACCAGATCTCTGAGTCCCTTGCTGATGAAGCAGCATCTAGGATATGGCTGGGGACTCCATGGAGAAGAAAGCCACTGCTCTCAGTGCATGCAGCTTAAATCTGAGATGGAGGTGGGGACTATTAGAGGCTTGAATGAGATGTGTTTATTACAATTAATGCAAACCAGTGCTCCCCCAGTCCCTTGAACTCCACTGGGTCATTTGCTGAATCAAAAGGCCTTCATTAATCATGTGAAGAACTGGGGGCATCTAAAACCATCCTGGTGATGCAAAGATCAAATGAAGCTTAACTTCCACCATGCAGAAATCAGATGGCAGAACAAGAGCAAGAGTGAGAGTGAGAGTGGAGCATAAGCACTGGATATCTACTGGGCAGAGGGATTTAGGGAGGCTAGGCTGAGGTTGCAGTTCAGATCACCACTTTCCTTTGGGCTGCTAAGAGTCCCTGTTATTCCATGGTGGACTCTGCTGGCAAGCAAGAGCTGGTCTTTGCAAGTCTGAAAGAACAGATGGTAATGGTCAGGCTAGGTGAAGGCAGGAAAGGTGGCTTCTTTCAGTGACCTCCAAGTGGGGCAAGCCATTGGGGCAGCTCCTCTGTCTCCTATCCCTGCAGCCTCCAGCCCCCATGCCTTCCATTAGCAGAGAAAACACCACAGTGCTGAAGTCAAGGAGAAGCAGGGGCTGAGCCTGTGTGTTTGACTAGCTGCCAGCCCCCTGTCTAGGCCCCATGTCAGGCAGACTGGGGAGTGGAAAGCAGTTGGGTGGCCCCTCCCAGACTGCTGTCTGCTTTCTTTTGCCCCCTTGGCAAGAAGAGGAGAGGAAAAAAGAATAATTAAACCCAAACGTCCTGGTAACATTTTCCTGGAACAAGAAGACACAGGGCGGGAGGTTCTGGTCCTGGGAATGGTGGGTGGGACTGTCTGTGGACCCTTGCCTTCTGTCTCCACTCCAGCCTTTCCTGTCTTGGTGGTCAGCAGGCCTTCACTAACCTCTTGACAGCCCTCTCCCAATCTCCCTTTGCCTGTCCCACCTTTCCAGAACTATATCCTGTCTCCCTCACCCTGGAGCCTCTGGTAATTGTCCTGGTGAAAGGTCTGTTTATGCCAGTACCCCAACCAACTGTCCAAATCAGAGGAAAGGATCTTGTTCTAGAGTCTTCTGAGACAGTTCACTCCCTCATACCTGGATTCTATTGTGTTATAACACCAGTTGTGGGGCCTTGAGATGGCAGCTCTAGAACACCGCTGGTCTCTGTCCTGCCCCTCCCTTTCATGTCCCTTCTTGTAGCTATCACCTCAGCTAAAACCAACTCTGGGCCAGTTCCATCTGTCACCACAACTCCAAATGGACTTCCTGGGTGCCGACAGAGCAGGCATGGGTATGACTGAAGGAGGAGGATCTTGAGGTTGAGGGGTATTTTGTGGAGGACTTGGAAGTTGGCAACAGCTTAGAGGAGCAGGTGGTGACAGGGCCCAGGCTTCTCAGGGCTGTGAGCATGGAGGTAGGTGACCTGAAGACCCATCTGAGATAGGTCTATGCTCTAGGTCCTCTGGGGTCTCCTGACTCCACACTGCCCTTTATACTTTCCTGCCTAACTCTCTGTCTTTCTGGGGCCTTTCCTTCTTTCCTGGTTTCCATATGCCTGCTAGAGGAACATCACCTCAAGGTAGACATGCTTGGGGTGGCAGGCAGTCCCCTTGCAGCTAATTGCTGTTGGGTCCCAGCACACTAAGGTATAGCTGCAATTCAGTATACTGTTTATCATTTTTTTGAGAAAGTTGGTGCCCAGTTCCTAGAACCAGGGGTTACGAGGATGGCACACTGCTCCATCTATGCCAAGGATCCTGGGAGCACCAGCTGTCTAGGCCACGGATCACCTGAGTTCCACAACTCACATCTCCAGAAAGCACCACCAAATGGTGGTAGACATTTCAGCAGATGGTGTGGTTCAAGGTGATGGCTAATTTTGATTGCCAGCTTGATTTTGATTAACATGCACCTAGGACATTAGTGAGGTACACCTCTGTGTGTGTGTGTGAGGGGGGATTCCAGAGAAGACCTGGGGACCTGCTCTGAATGTAAGTGGTACCACCATATGGGCTGGAGTCCTAAACTAAATAAAAAAGTGAGAGAAAGCCAAATATTTTAGTTTGCTTTCTATTGCTATGATAAAAACTCCATAATCAAAAGCAACTTTGACAGGAAAGTGTTTATTTTAGCTTACAGTTTATAGCCAGTCATGAAGGGAAAGCAAGGTAGGAACTGAAGCAGAAGTCATGGAAGAATGCAGTTTACTGCCTTGTTCCTCATGGTTTGCTGAGTCTGCTTTATTAGACAATCTGAGGTGGGCTGGGCCCTCTCACTAAGTCTTTAATCAAGAAAATGTCCCACTGACATCCCCACAGACCAATCTGATGAAGGCTCTAGCTGTGTTAAGTTGACAAAAACCTGTGGGGAGATGTCCTTATTATGCAACTCATTCCCTTGAATCCTTAGCATCAGCAGCTGGGTGAAGTAACTCTAATGCTCAGTTGCTTTTGTCTCTTTGCTGCTTCCTTCAGCTACCCTTGTCCATTTCCGTTGCCTGCACTCCAGAAGCTTCTGTACTGTAGTCCCTGTAGGAAGTGGTCATTGCATTTGAACTCCAGCAGGGAGAGGGGGGCAAGCCCGGCAATGTGGACATAGAATTTCCATCCTGGTTAAGCTGCTTCAGCTGCTTCTGGTTCTGGGAGGAGGGGAGAGGAAGCAGGATAGGGGGATCTATCTGCTGCTGACCAGGGCACAAGCCTTCCTGGGCATGACTCTAGGCCCGTCTTAGCGAAGCAACACGCCTATCTGGCTTCAGTATCTTCAGTAGGCTTCATGCCTACTGTATCTTCGTAGCTGTTACTGAACCTAGGCCCATTGATGATATCTACTGCAAAGGGCTCAACAGAGTTCCCCAGTAGGTTCATGTACCCCAAATCATATGATTCACCCATGCACCACCTCCCATCCTTTGCTACTCTTAACCTTCCATTTGAAGTAGCCAGTTCTTCTGATTAGCCCAAAGTAGGGCACCGCATCACTGCTAACCAAGACCCACAACCAGAGTTGCAGGAAGGCAGATATAGTGAGAGCTGGTTTGAAAGGGAAGCAGGACAAGAGTGCAGTTTTGTACCCTTCTCACCCCTGCTGTGGGGGTAGGTGCTGTCAGAGAGGGCTTAACCATCTGCCAGGAAGGGTGTGGTCAGGCCAGGATCCCCCAGGGTTAGGGCATGTTTCATTTTGACATTGTGGCAGGCAATAACCATTTGGGTCAGTATGCACAAGGCTGGAAAGGAGGGCATGGCCTGTCTGAGGTGCCTAGGTCTCTCATTCCAGGCCCAGGCCCTTGCCTGATTCCTGGCCTCGTCTCTATATAGCCTGTGGCTTCTGAGGTGTTCCTTCCACTATCTTGGTCTCTTCTCTGTTCTTTCTGCTGGTACCAGGCTCCTGGCCCAGATTGGCAGGAGGTCTCTACAAAGAGGTAGCCCTGGCTTACTCACAATCAACAAGAGCCCAACTGAGGGACAAGTGTTTCGCCAGTGATTGAGTCCAGTAGGGGATCATATCTTTGGAGAGTTCCTCTCCTACCATGCATGCTTGACTTGACAAAACCATGGTCACTTTGGGCACTCATGAGTAGCCTTATCACACCCAGCAGACACCACATAGGGGCCATCAACCCTGGCTAGTCCTTATCATTGGTCCTCTTCGGCTTCAGTTCTTTCTGGTTTTCTGACTTCCTTCCTTTCTGCCCTGGCACTCCTCTGTTATGATAAATCTTTCCGCCAAAAGCCACCCGAGCCCCACCACCACGTGTGCACTTTATGCCAGCCGCCCACCCAAGTTAGGGCCCAAATTAATGCACAGAGAGACTTGTATTAGGTACAATGCTGCTTGTCCAATGACTAGGATTCTCATCTGTTAGCTCAGTCTTAATTATCATAAACCTATATATTTTATAAGACTTATCTTATAGAGGATGCCTTCTGCTGGCACCCTCTCTTGCCGGTGGCTCACATGGCGCAGCTGGAGGAAGAGTGGAGGGGAAAAAGGGAACACTTCCTGTTTCCTTTGCTTAAATATTAGTCTCCTTGCTATGTCACTTCTGGCCTGGATCACCACTTCTCTACTACACTCCTCTATGATCACTGTTCCTTCTTTGGCTTCTGGAACCCTGCTAGCCTGTAAGGGCTTCAGATTCCCCACCCTGGGCTCCTCTGTCCTAGTCTCTAGGACAACTATTGCTGTGGGTTGAGCCTGTTGGGTTCCATTCCATTGCTCAGACACTGTGTTTGCTCAGAGACTACTGGGGGTGATTTCTTTCTCAGGTGACTTCCAGATGGGGGCTTGATGAACTTGCTCCTTGAGAGTGGCTCAAGTCTAGCTCTGTCACCAGTCAAGCTGCTCATTTTCATGCCTGTTTCGATTGCCCAGCTTTGTAAAAGTTGCCAACATAGGCTTGGCTTACAGGTCTAGCCCTCACCTGCCATGGGATATTCATGGTAGAATGGTCACAACTCCCTTTCTCTCCAGGCCTTTCACTGCCGTTCTTCCTTCTCCACAGGCAAATGAGGGAGCAAGCAGAGTGCCATCCTATGTCATTGGCTGCCTAGTGTACCTCTTAGAAATGAAGTAGTACTTCGACTAGAGGCTCTCCAAATCCACTGGGACAAGATGCAAGCTGGCTCCCAGCTCACAAGGGGAGCTTTGCTTGTCTTTGATTGAAGATATCAGCCTAGTCAGATCTTGGGTTAGATCTCTTCTCAGTCCCTCTTCTCCAATGCCTCCCAAGAGCAGAGGACGAGAGCATTGCCTCAGGGTCCATCTCTGCCCCTATCCAGTGCTGAAGCAGGGACCTTATGTGCAGAGACACACATTACTGTCATCTGACACAGTTCACTTTTGGAGGTGGTAGCCCCAGTACCTGCTGAGAGGCAGGGCTTGTTGTGGAGTAGTTAAGCTTGAAGCCTGTCTTAAGGGGCTGTCAGCCACCTTAAAGAAAGGGTGATAATTCCTGGAGACTCAGATGTCCTACAAGTCCAGTAGTCCAGGGGGCTCTCATTCCCTTGTGTTTGGGGAATAGGATGAGGGCCTAGACCCACCCATCTTGCTCTTCCTGCCTCCCTAGGCCTAGGACAGAGCCACTAAACACAGCACTAATCAGCCCTCACCCATAGTCCTTGTCTTAGGGCCCCTTGAGCCCAGATCTGCCTGCAAAACCCCTCACCTCCCACAGTTCCAGCCTCCCAAGATTTTCCTGTTCTGGTAGGCGTTGAAGCAGGTAGATGAACTCCTTACCAGAAAACCCTGATCCATTCCTCTAGTCCTTTCCCCTTTTGTCACATCCTATGCAGTGACACAAAGCCTCCCAAGGTCTTCAACACTCATTACCCTCCAGTAAGGGTACTCTGAGGACCATGGACTGCCTCAGGCTGTGTGTGCCTAAACTCTTGACTCTGGCTTTGTTTCTAGGAGCCATTGCTGCCTACTGTGTCTCTCCTTCCCTTCTCAAGACCTTCCTTCTACCAAACCAATGAGTACCTTGTTCCTAACTCCCCAGCAATGCCCACTGCTCCCATCTGAGGAGAAAGACAGGGATTCTTTTCTGGATCCAAGAGCTTGTGCTTTCTCTGTAAGGCCCACATTGACTCTCCACTGGCCAAGGCCCAGTGCCTCCATGAATAGGGCATCTGTTTCCACACACTGTGGGCCTATGAGGCCCATTACAAGGCAGGATACCCACCATAGGCTGCCAGGTCCCACCTTCATGGCAGGGAAAAGAGAAGGGTAGGGACTCCCTGGGTCCCCAGGAAATGGGGGTAGGTGCCAGGGATGTCTAGGGCAGTGAAGACTCTGGTATTCACAGAACCTGTTCATCCCACACATGGATTTGTGCTATAGATACAAGGAGAAAGACTGTCCCCTACCCTTTCCCCGCTTCCACAGAGAACAGAGACTTTGGTCTTCCTGGATATTGGCCTCCCTGTTGATAGGGGTTGCCCTTGGTGCTTCTGTCACTTCCTTTTCTTCCAGGCCTTTGCTTTCTCCACCTTACAAGAATCCCAGACTTCTTGGTCAAGATTCACAGTATGAGTCAGGCGTTGGTGGTACATGTCTTTAATCCCAGCACTCGGGAGGCAGAGGTAGGTGGATCTCTGTGATTTTGAAACCAGCCTGGTCTACAAGAGCTAGTTCCAGGACAGCCTCCAAAGCCACAGAAACCCTGTCTTGAAAAAACAAAAAAGAGTCACAGTCCACATATGCTCCTGTACCTCCCCAACATCAGGTGGATCTGAGGGGCCCCTTGGGTTAGGATGATACCAGGAAGAAAGGAGGTCAGGTCTGAATGAAGCTGCTGCTGAGCATAGGCAAAGGTACCCTTAAACATGCCTTAGGGGATATCAGCAATCTCTGCTCCAACATTTGGCCTGGACACCAGCCACTGGGTGTCTCCATAGCCCCAGCTCTAAAGCCAGCTCTGGGAGCTGAGGGGGCAGGCGGCTGGGGCTGGCAAGCAGCAAAGCTTGCCACAGGGCTCAGCTGTTTAGGGCCAGCATTGAGGAAGCTTTTCCTACAGTTCTGTCCAGTGTTGAATTATCTTTGGAAGTGATCTGAAAAAATGAGTTAATTGTGGGCAAGGCTTGGATGGAGAGAAGAGAGGGAAGTATTGGGGGAAGGGCAGGGACCAAGAAGGACTACAGCCTTGGCTCTATCTGCATGTTTTAGTCACTGTCCTTGGCCATGGGACAGTGTGAGAGGCCCTGGGAGAGGGGCAGGGGCAGGAGTTGAGGTTAGAAGGAGTTCTGGCAAGTAGATTTTCACTGGGCTCCTCAATATTTCTCTATTTGAGTGTAGTGAAGCAGCTGTACTATGGTTGGTGAGAGAGGGACCTGGGAATCACTCTTCTGGAGGGGCCCCGCACTCTGAACCACACAAAGTCCATTCACAGTCCTTTCCCCACTCCTTCCATGCAGGGTTCTGGTTTATGACCTGAAAATTGTGACAATGCCAGGTACAAATCAGAGACCTGGGCTGTCTTAGGAGCCAGGGAAGAGACCAACGTCTGACTATGCACCCTGTGGGTGACTGAGAATGGCCCAGACCCAGTCCTTTGTCTGGGAGACCATTGCTGAGGTTGGAGGAGAGGATCCCCTCATGCCTGAGAGGCCTGAAGCGTGCAGTCCTCCCTTATTCTGGAAAGCCAGAGAGAGGGAATACCCTTCCACCACCAACATTTTACTGAGATAGGATGGAAGACCCACAGTAGTCTGAGAACTTTCTGATCTAGGCATTACAGAGGTGGGCCTAGAATCTGGGTCCCTGCAGATGCTCCTGGTGCTGCCCCTCCCCCCAAATGAGATGGATTCTGGAATCCTGGCCCCTTACCCATTTCCCCTGTTCTTGAAGCTCCCCAGGCTCTGACTAAACATCCTGCCATCTGGTTCCCATTAGCTGGGAAGGGGGTGGGGAGAAGCCTGCTCCCAGGTTTCTCTGACACAGCCAGCCTGGAAGAGGGAGGGATACTCCTTCTTCCCCACCTAGGCAGGAAGCCCAAGGTCTGAGTTGCTCCCAGTTCCTCAGCTCCTAAGGAGCCCTGGCCTGGCTGCCCTTCTCTTGGTTTGGAAGTGCAGTGACCAAACTGCACTTCAGGTGTAGTTCCAGGTGGGCATTTGGAGAATGGCATTTCTGCAACCTACTCTGTCTAGCCAGAGTGCCCAGACATCTCTGGAACCTTGAAGGAACCCTGCAGGGCAGAACCAGATTGCGGGTTGGGGCTCAGCAGAACCATCAGTTCCCATCAAGTTTTGGTTTTGTCCTCTCCTCTCCCCAAGAGCTCATTTGCAGACTCAGACTGTACTGAGGCTGAGCCAGCCAGGGCCCCAGGCCAGCACTGATTCTAAGCCTGTGTCTGGAAAGGAGGGTGGGAGGGGCACTGGGATTTTTTCAGGAACCAGGATGAGACCTGGGGCTTGCTGTAAAGGGCTTCAGACTTAATGCTCTCCTATGGCCTGAGTGGTCCTGAAATGTCAGGAGCAATCCTTCCTGCTCAGTGCTCCAGTCTCTCTACCTCAATATGGCAGACAAGCACTTCTTAGAAAGCTGTAAAAACAGATTGTAGGCAGGGAGAAGAATCTGCTGTATATAAACACCATAGTTTCTAGCTGCACAATTCCTGAATTCCAAGGCTCTCCTGCCAACTTTATTTTCCCTTCCCACATGGCTGTCTTCCCATATGCAGAGCTTTTGTCCCCCAAGTCTCTTCAACGCTATACAACGTTAAGACTCTTCTCTCATCACAGGAGGGCTGGACAACAGTCTTTTCTCACAAAACATTCTTGAGGCACTGCAAGTGTAGGCTAGAGGAAGCAATGTTTTTGACAGAAATCTGTTGAAGGCCTTGAGAAAGCAACTTGCTCTGAGATAGGAATGAAAAGGAGATATCCATGCAAATAGGACACTGGTAAACAGTTCTTCAAAGACGAAGGTGGGTCAGTGCAAAGGCCTTGAGTTGGGGGAGTTTGACTGAAATTTAGAAACAGCAGGGACAGCGAAATAGGTTGAGTGAGGGGCTGAAACTGGGAAAGGACAGGAAGGTCTGCTTGAGAAAGGTGTCAAAGGTGACCAGGAAACATTACCTTTGCTCTCAAAGAAAACAGTCACCAGGAACTTCTCAGCAAAAGAATTGCACAACTCAACTCGTGGATTTAGCTCTTGGCTGCCAGGTGCAACACAAACCCACTGGGGTCACAAAGACAGAGGTGGAAACAGGTGTGAGGAACTGAGTTTTCTAGGGGAGAAGTTGATTATAGCTTGCCCTGGGTGAAAGACTCTCAATTGCACACCTGCCTAAGCTTAGGGGCTAGATTGCAAGGTGGGTTAGCAAACATCCAAGCTTCTGTCAGGAAAGATCTGGAGCTCAGGAACAATGGGTTGATAGCTGTTGCTGCACTGTCACTCTATACAGGGAGTTCTGGCATTTACCAGGGTGTGGGACAGAACAATGGTTTGGTAGCTCATGTACACCAGCCAGGGAATAGACCCATTCTTTGGCCCTTCACATCTTATTTAGGTATAGTAGTGTGTGTGTGTGTGTGTGTGTGTGTGTGTGTGTGTGTGTGTGTGTATGCACAAATTCACAAGAATACCAGGTCTGCATATATACATGTTGGCAGGCCTCAGGGCACATGCAGGCAACTGTTTTATGCCAGTAAAGATACAGGGGCCTTTCCCCCTTAAAGCTTCCAGAAGACAAAAGTAAAACTTTCCGTGCCTTGCTCTTGCTGCCAGTGACCCTTCCCTAGAGGAAACTTAGCTTATTTTAATACCATTGAAACCTCAGAGGATCTGCTCCCAATTAAAGAAATGCTCTTGCAGATGCTTTTGTGAGCACTGTAGATATTCACACTCATGCTATCATC
This sequence comes from Cricetulus griseus, assembly GCF_003668045.3. NCBI lineage: Eukaryota > Metazoa > Chordata > Mammalia > Rodentia > Cricetidae > Cricetulus > Cricetulus griseus. The sequence goes on from NC_048604.1 coordinate 2,270,104, forward strand.
TGGGCTGCCTTGCCTGTGATGACAATGGGAGATGGGGAGGGAGGGAACTGAACCTTTGTTGGGAAGATAGCTGGAGAGAGAATGGAGGGAACATGGCACTGACAGGTAGGTAAGAGGGTCCAAGGCCTTTTCTGGCTGGGGTCTGGGTGTCCCTGGGGATGGTGCCAGTGGAAGGGAGCTTGGAGAGGGCACCATACAGCAAGGGAGACTTTGGGACCACTTTCTCATCTTCCTTTCTGGACTAAAATTCCAGTTGATCCCTGCCCAAAACCTGGGCTCCACTTGACTCTTTATGAAAGTTGTCTCACCCCATCAGGTGGGCCTCAGACACAGGACAGAGGCTAGACAGAAACTGGGGCTTGGCTGGGGGAAAATACAGACTTATGAGAATTTGAAGTCCCCAGAGGGCCCCTGAGTGTGCACATTTGTGTTCCAGTCCTGGCGCCCGCATTTCTCTCTCCAGACACTTGTGACGCAACCCTGCTGACCTTGCCAAGAGTCTCCCTGTGGAGGGGGTGATCCTGCTGCTGCTGCTGTTTCCTCACCAGCCTTGGCTGAGCCCTGTGCATGTGCAGCTGTGCACTCCATCGTATGTTCTGTGCATTCACAGGCACAGCAAAGAGGGTTACTAGGAGGTTTGTGCTTGAGTGCAACAGTCCACAGGGGTCCAGATCCTGCCTAAATTATTAGGCCTATGGAAGGAGGACACACAGCTCTTGTTTCCCCCTTCTCATGGCTACTCTCACTACCAGTTTCTGGGGGCTAGGTGCACTCCCTTGGGTACGTATACTGCCCCACAGGCTCTGTTCACACCTGAGAAAATGCTGGGCCCACCCTGGAGACTCTTGTTAGCCCCAGGACTGGTCTGGGATCCCATTGGAGTCCCAACTTGGGTTATTCTCAGCCTGACTTGATTGCTGGGCCCCATTTTTCCCTGAACCAAGCATATGTGTGAGCATGCCCACACAATCAGGACTCTACTTGCTCTTCTTCCTTCCTCATACTCACAGAGATCTGTTTGCTCCTGCCTCCTGAGTGCTGAGATTAAGGACACTTGTCACTACACCATACTTGCCAATTCTTTGAGTCTGAATTTGGTATCCATGGTCCCTCTTGGGGAGCTTCAGGGATGTAAGTAAGATCTGGGAGAGGAGTTTGCCTTGGTCCCTTGAAGGCTTCCTGTGACTACTCCTGGCCCCGAGCTAGCCTAACATGTCAATGCCTTTGTAGAGCATCTCTCCCTCAGGAGGGCAGCAGAAGCCAGTCTGTCTTTTCCTCACCCTTCAGTCTCCTCTATTAGTAATATTCTACTGGTGGTCCCAGCTAAGGTTTCCATAGGAGTCCAGGTCTAATACTAAAAGCAGCACGAGTGCTCCAAGACATTTTCTTGTCCCGATATCCTCCAGGGTCAGCCTAATGCTCTGAGGCAAGGATACCTACTCCAGGAGCCCAACTGCACAAGTAGAAGGGTCTCATATGCTTTCACAGTCTGCACCGTGGGACTGGTGCCTGTCAATTGTTCTCCTTTTCCAACCTATGGGCCAAGCACTGACACATGACTTAGGCCCTGCTGCAACCCATGGCCAAGTTTTCCTCATGATCATGGGTTGGCTCTTGCTTCCTATAAATCCTAGTTCTGTTCAAGGCCTCCAAACCTGTGCCTAACCCCTCCCCCAATTCAGGCCTTAGGGTCTTTTAGCCCCATCACTATGGGCTCTTGATGCCTAATCTCCATCCCATCTCCCTTATAGAACTAACATTCTCTTGGCAGGGTTGCCCTTAGAGGTCTGCCCACTCCCCACTCCTCCATTGTAGGAACCCATCCCCATGTATCTACACACTTGCCTGGCACAAACACCTTCCAAGATATAGCTAGCTAATGTTAAGACAAGGCTCTTTTGAAGATATGCTTCCTTATGTTGAGCTTGAGTCTATATTTCCAGAAGTTTCTATGACTGGCCTTTTCTTTCCTGTTGGTGAGCCGTCCCATGGCTCTCTATATTTCCACCCCAGTCTCCAGTGGAGGATGGCTGAGAGGTACCATGTGACTGAACTGGAAGGCAGACTGCCCCCTGCTGCTGTGGCCTTGGTGCAGGAGGCTAGCCTCCAGGGCTGTGGATTAACTTTGCTTTTCCAGGCTCTACCAATCCCTCAGGCCCCACCTGGAGCTGTGTAGACAAAGCTGCTGAGCTGGGGAAAGACCTGCTTAGTGCCCTGGCTCCCTGGGACTGGGTGGAGAAGAAGGATTTTCTTCCAGAATACACAGGGGCTGGTTTCTTTTCCGTTCCTCAGGAGTAGAGGATATGGGGAGGGTGGAGGGAGGCAGCCACAGTGCAGTGGTTTCTCCCGCCAAATTCCCCAGTCCTAGGAAAGATACACAGGAAAAACCCACAAGAATTTGAATGTCTGAGCAGGGGTCATAATTGAAATGAAATTTTCTAAAAAGAAAGGAAGAAATGACAAAAACAGAAAAAGGCAGGAAAAAGTAAAAAAAAAAAAGCAAAAAAAGGAAGAATAAGTCACCAAAAGCCCCCTCCATGCTTGTATTAAAGAAAGATCTGAGGCAGCAACCTTGTGGAGGATAGAAAGGGGCCTTAAAGTACTTTGCTATGAAATGGGCCCCTGAGCCAAGTCACTGGGCCTTATTCTTCCCAGATCTCTCCAGTTCAAGTTGGGAGGCTCCATGTTCTGTCCTCTGAAGAACTTGACATTCCAAGTTATTACTAAGGAATTAGGCTCTGGCTTCTCAGCAGGGCAAGTCTACAGACCCCCCTCTTAGCCCTAAGCTCTTGCCTGTTCCCACCTTCCAGTACTCCACAACTTCTCCCCCAACAACTCCCCCTCAGCCTATATATATATATATATATATATATATATATATATATTGAAGCTAAAGATTGATTTTGGGTATCTTTCAATTGTTCTCTACCTTATTTTTTAAAAATATTTATTTATTTAGTTTTTATTGAGCTATACATTTCCCCCATTCCCCTTCTCTCCTCTCTCCTTCCACCCTGCCTCCCCATGTCCCCCATGCTCCCAACTTACTCAGGAGATCTTGTCTATTTCCCCTTTCTAGGTGGATCTATATATCTCTCTCTTAGGGTCCTCTAGGTTCTCTGGGGTTGTGGCCTGTAGACTGGTTATCCTTTGCTTTATGTCTAATATCCACTTATGAGTGAGTACATACTATATTTGTCTTTCTGGGTCGGGTTACCTCATTCAGGGTGTTTGCAGGCAAACAGATGGAACTAAAATATCTATTTTTATGTCCATGAGTGCTTAATTACATTTAAGTCTATGCAACATATGCATGAAGTGCCAAAGTTGTTCCGAAGAGGGCATTAGGTATTCGGTAAATGGAGTTACAGACAGCTGTGAGCTGCCATGTGGGTGCTGGGAACTGAACCTGGGTCCTCCACAAGAGCAGTAGTGTTGTTAATAACTGAGACATCTCTCCAGCCCTCTGCTTTATTTTTGAAACAGGGTCTGTCACTGAACCCAAAGCTTATCTGGGTACAATCATCTTCTCAGTGAGGGGTTTACAGGTATGCTCCTAATCCTGACTTAAAAACAAAACAAAACAACAACAAAAAACAAATGAAACAAACAAACAAACAAACAAAAAACAAAAGCCAAACACCGATTGAGTCATCTTCCCAGAGTCTATGCCTCTTTTTGTTTCTTTGTTTTTTGAGCATGGTCTCAAGTAGTTCAAGATGTCCTGGAACTCATTGTGTAGTTGAAGTTGGCATTGAATTTGTAATCTTTCTGTGTCCACATTAAGTTCTGGGATTGCAAGCATGTGCCTCACACTTAGTTTTTTCCTTGCTTCTTGATTTGCCTCCATGATCCCTCTTTGAGGAGATGGCATTACAATGCACAGAAGATTACACAGTGAGTAGACGGTTACTGGATCTTGGCTCCTGAGCAACAGTCATCCTTCAATTCCTTGTTGCCTTATCCATTCACCTGATCCAGGCTTGGAATGATAGCAAACTGGGGTTTTGGAGTTCTAGGAATAAGAGAGGCTGACTAATATTTCTCCAAATGTGTTTGGCTTGAAAGGCCTGAGATACACAGAGATTTTTAAGTGGGCAGGAATGATGCACAAGAGCATCCATGAAAGCCAAAGGTAGGAAGGGGTTTGAGACCCAGCATAATGACAACAGTGAACACTTGCAGGCACTTTTAACCTGTCAGGCTCTGACTTAGGAATTTCATAGAAATCATTGCCTTTTGTTATCGTCATTAGTAAACTAATGGGGTAGGCATTTTCATAACCTAACATTTATCCGAGGGCAAGGAAGCACAGAGATGTTAGGTAACAGGTTCCAAGTTATCCAGTTTTCCGGGTGTGATGGTGCATGCCTGTTATCACAGAGCTTTGGAGGTTGAGGCAGGAGGATCATAAGCTTGAAGTCAGTCTAGGCTACAAAGCCAAACCCTGATTCAAAAGCCCCTAAACAAACACACAATGCAAATAAAAACAAGTTATACAGCCAAAGTGTAGCAGAGCCAGATTTGAATTTAAGAACCTTCTCTTTGACTTCGTGTGCAAAGGAAAGAACCCAGAACTCTGGGCTAGTAGATGGATAGCTTAAGTCTTAGTTCTTCTACCAAAGCTTGCGTTCCTCGTTCAAGTCCCATTTGCTATTGCCAAAGAGAACCCGACCAAGGCAGGAGCGCCCCCTCCTGGAAAAGCCTAACCTCTAGGAGTCTCGCACTTTTTAGTTTTGGTTAAGTCCCGCTTCGACGCACCGACGCCCCTCCCCCTCCCCTTCCTGCCCCGCCTTCACCCCGCCTCTGTTCTGTCCTTGCCCTATCCACTTCGCTGCACTTTGCCCCTTGAGGCGCGCGCAGACAGTGGCTGAGCTGTAGCCCAATAGGAAGGCTCAATGGGAAAGAGGGTGGGCCTCTGTCCCCTCCAGTCTGACGGGTGGCTCAGTTCCTGCCGCGCGCGGGCTGGTGGGCGGAAGACCCAAGAAACTGCTGTACCATTAGCAGTGCGGCTGCGGCCTGTAACCTTGGGGGCGTGAACCGGCTGTGGTTCAGAACGCAAAACATGGCGGAGAAGGGTGCAGCCACCGTTGTGGGTGGCGACTCTGGTGACAGCTACTACGAAGATGTGTGTGATGACCGCGTCGTCAAGGCGGCTGTGGAGGTGTTTGAGAAGCTGAAGGTACTATGAGCCATGGACTCCAGCATGGGAGACCAGGCAGGGCTGTGTCTCAGTGCCTTTGGGAGCTTCCTGTGAAAATTGGTCACAACACAGGGATCCACAGTGGCGTGCCCTGGCAGAGCCCTGGGGGTGACTTGTGGATCGTCCGTCTTGCTTTTTTTGGGTTCCCGGACCAGTGCCCGTGCAGTCCGCACAGAACTTTGCAAGATCGAGTCAGGGAGCTTGGGGCATGTGAAGAAATGGAGGACGCAGGTCCCAATCTCAAAGAGCTACAAGTGGGTGGAGTTGGTTTTGGGAGACAGCCAACACATTGCCATTTTGTTACGTTACAGACAGGTATCCAGGTGGGCTTAAGGTGCATGCAGCAGTCTGGAACATGACTGTAAAGTGAGGGAGCTGTCGAAGGTCCATTACGCCTTCCTCGCTAACCTTCCTTCAATCTCTCCTCATGCCCCTGACTCAGCGATCACTTTCAATCTCCCTCCACTGCTCCTCAGATTTAGCCTTAGTTTTTCCAACCCACTCTTAGGCATTTTCCTAGTTTTGTGGCCATGGAGCCTAGAAGGAACACACTTAAAAGTGGTGGGGCAGCAAGTCACAGGAGATTTGGGGTGAAAATGAGAGGGGCTTGAACTTTTGTCAAGACCAGGAAGTGCTTCTGGCTGGCACCATGCTCTTGCTGGTGGGAAGTGTATGGAAGGGTCAGGAAGGGGTCCTGAGCACAAACTGACAGAAATGCATTGCTACCCTACAGTAACAGGCTTCCTTCTGACTTTCCTTTTCCCTGCTTAGGGTGTAAAGTGCCCCTTCCTCGACGGTCTGTATATTACAGAGCCAAAGACAATTCTGGAACTGCTGTGTAGGCCCTCAAAGTACCGGTTGGACATACTGGAATGGATGTGTATATGGTAATGTCCCGTGTTCTTTCCCTTTCCATGGGGTATCTCCTGGGGAAGATGAGAATGAGTCCTCTCAGAGGGTTTTATAACCCAACCAGCTCCAGGAGAGCAGCTGGTTAGTTAACAGTGCTGGCTACAGACTCTTGACCACGATGATGGGGAGGTGGCTCTGGTAGTACAAGATAAACTTTAATGAAAGCCCTTCCTTCATCAGAACACCTGAACTTTCAATTGTGTTCAGGGGTTTGATGTGGTTCATGTTTACTGAGTTGTGATTACTATTGGCTTGCTGGGGGCCACCTGATGGTCAGGGAGGGACATTGTCCAGAAACCCAGTGACAGAAAACAGCCTCATAGATTCTTCCTTTTCCTCACACCAACTTGCAAAGAACCATGGTTTTTCTTAGTGTATTCTGGGGGCAGTGCATCTAAGGCAGCCTGTGCACAGCCTTGTCTCTGCTGCAACCCCAGAGCAAGTATAGCCCTAAGGTAGAAAAAAAAACTCAGTCCTGTTCAGTCACAATGTCTTTCCCCACCATATTGGGTCAGCAGGGTCCAGATACTGTGGCCCAGGCCACACATGTCACCAAGGTGATGACAATAGTAGGTTGCTAAGGCTCCCAAAGTCCCACAGAAGAACAATTTGCTGTCTGTGGGGTGCCTCCTTTACCTACATCTAGAGCTCTTACTTAAGGTGACTAGTTCCTTGGGCTGGTGAGGGGGGTAAAAGCTCCAAGGCTTCAGAGCCAAACCAGGGATGGAGCTCTGGGCTGGATGGGCCTTTCTAACAGAATGGGAGTTGTTGGAGGATTTCTTCCTTGCAGTTGCCTATGGAACCAGTTCTACCCAGTTAGGAACTCTCTGAAGACCAGATGCTTACTGAGGGCCTCATTGTTATGCTTATCTGGGTGCCTCCCTCAAGGCCAGGGCTGCACAGCCTAATTATCAGAGCCCTTTTCACAGTAGGAGTTTTCAAGTGTGTCAAAGCAGAACTCAGCTTTTTCTATCAAGAAGCTGCTTCAACTCAGTCTTGCTAGGGTAGTACAAAAGCAGCATAGACAACATAAGCAGGAATGGAGGGGGTGATGTAGCAATAAACTTTTTTAAAAACTAAAACTGGGAGCCTATGTGTGGGTCCATCCCTCCTGTGTATTGAATTGGGGTTTTTGAAAAGTGTAAAATGAAGCAGAACCCAGTGGCACCCCTTCCCCAATCTGGGAGGCAGACAGGTAGATCTCTGACTTTGAGGCCAGACGGGTGTACATAGTCAGTTCTAGGATAGCCAGATAACATACATAGTGAGACCTTGACTTGAAAAACAAAAACCAAAATACAACAAAAAAGGAAAGTGTAAAATTGCCTTCTCTGAAAAGAGTGTAGCATGGTGTTTACTAATGGTAGAGGTGATCATTGTTCCTTTATTTTATACTCATTGGCCTCTTTTTTTGTGTGTTGGTCATTGCCTAGAGATGTGCTAGGCTCCAGAAATACCTAAGCCAGTTTGTGGCCCTAGCCAGCTTTCACCCCAAGAGGATAGAGTCCTGTGGAATCATAGGGCATGTTGGCCAAGGAGGATGGCAAGCCTGAGAAGGAGTGAGCTGGACTGGTGACTGGTATGCCCAGGACTGGAGTAGGAAGTGAATTCCCTAGGCACCTGAGTGACTCAGGCCAAACTGTCAGGTTCCAGAGTCTCCGGCAAATAGCCACACTCTTCCCTTGTGCACCCATCACTTAAAAAAAAAAACAAACGATCTATTTATTTATTATGTATACAGTGTTCTGCCTGCATGTATGCCTGCACGCCAGAAGAGGGCACAAGATCTCATTATAGATGGTTGTGAGCCACCATGTGGTTGCTGGGAATTCAACTCCTGGGACCTCTGGAAGAGCAGCCAGTGCTCTTAACCACTGAGTCATCTTTCTAGCCCTGCACCACCACTTTCTTTGTGTGGGAGAACTGTGAGTATTCACATTTCTGAGGGAAATTTGTCTCAAGTATTTTTCCATAATAATTGGTACTATGAATCAGATGATATCAAATTAATCATTTAAAAGTGTTTTTTCACTGGCATTTAGCATGTACAGGTATTTCTCTGTTTAGAGAGTAGGTTTGGAGGGGTGGTGAGTCAGGCACCTGACAGACTTTGCTATTTTTCCACAGGGTTTGCCCCTCCTTGCAGGACAAGTTCAGTTCACTGAAAGGAACTGCAGTGGATGTGAAGATACAGGGTAGGTCTCTTTATAGGAGTATAGCATTTGATGGTAAATTCTGGACAATTTTGAGGTTGGCCATAGTGTCACACTGAGTTGTGAAATTTCTGTGAACTAACCTTTTATTTTATATGGTGTATGCTCTGTGGGTATTATTAGAACCTTCTAGAATCAGGCCTTCCCTGATATAGTATATGGGAGGGTTTGACCAAGTAGTACATTGGGCTACCACAGCACTTACAGGTGGGGAGCATGGTTCTTGCTGATGTCATCATAGGTCTGTCTTCAGTGGTTTGTGTATGTATATATTCTGTCCACATGGTAGTCCCATGAGTCCATGATTACTCTTTGATGTGTAATATGGGAAATTACCAATACGGAGCCAGGTAAAAATACAAGGGAATTTAATAGGGAAAAGTTTTATTTACAGAGTGACCTAGCCAGGTGGCAGGCGTGGTCAGGCACACCTGTAGCCAGCCCCTAAGCAGGCGTGGCCACAATATCCCCTACAGAGGTTGCCTTACAACCTCGTTAGTTTCATTTTTATTTTTATTTTTATTTTTTGGTAGAAATTCTTTAACCTGGTGTGAAACATAAAGGTGAGCAAAATGCTAGTTTTTCCCCATTCCTTGTAGTGTGGAAATATTGATAAACATTGATAAAATTTAAAAAGGCTAAGCTTTCCATGAGTCTGTGTGTATTCTGACCACTGCAGGGTTGTTGAGCTGCACTTGAGCCCCAAACTGTGTACCAATTGGCATTGCCAAATCAGTTATCTGGGAAAAGTCATCCTCTTCGATGCAGTAGGGTGTTGGATCTCAGAACAACCAGGACTTCATGCCATCCCTGTTTCCTGCTGTCAGAAGTCCCCTCATAGGCTTAGAAGCAGTGCTTGAGTTCTCTGGTGCGTACAGGACAGCCCTGGCCTGCAGGCTGTCCTCACCAATCACAGTTTGGACTTCACTAGATCCAGCTTCACTTCCCTCTTTGAAGGTGAAGGCCTTTGCCTTGTTCACGTCCTGGGAATGGCTTGAGTACTTGTCTGACTGGAAGTAGGAGAAATGAGGACAGGTAGTGGTTATTTCTCAAATTTTGTTGGCACGTGAGGCAGTATTTGAGGTGCTACAGTACAGTAGTGAACTGTGTTACCTTTGTGGAACTTAAAATGTTAGATGATGGTAACACATGATAAACAAAGAAGGCTATAAACTTCTCAGTGGTAGGGTGATGAGAAGGGTTATAAACTGCTCGTTAAAGGAAAGGTGACTTAGGGAGAATTGGAAGAAGGGTAGTTTTATTGTCAGAAGATGGCAGAAGGAAGGAACTGAGCAGAACGGGGCTGAGAGTGGTGTCCAAGGCAAGGAAAGGACAAATGGAAAGCACTGATGTGGGCTATGCTTGGCAGCTTTGAGGAAGAGCCGGGAACAAAGATGGCTGGGGTAGAGGGAGTAAAGAGGTATAGGAAATCAGGAGGGTATAGAGATAGGTTCTGCTAGGCCTTTTAGGTCATGGAAGGCCTTTGGCTTTTATTCCAAGGAAGTCTTCTTTTGAGTTCATCAGTCTCCCTGGGGATACTGTAGTAAAAATAGGAGTAGTAGTCAATAGCACAGATTTTGCAGTGACTGAGGCAAGATATTGGGGAATGGGTGGAAAGGTGTGCTTGACAGGATTTGTTGAGAGGAGGAAGACAGGGTCAGGAGGGTTTAAGGGCTGTGGTTGAAGCAGGCTGGCTTGGGGGAAGAGTGCCATCTGCAGAGTATATCCCAGCCACATAGATGCTCTACTACTTCTTCCAATGACTCTTTTATAGCATATCCTATACACGTGTGTACCTGCTCTGCTGCTGCTGAAGCGTAGCCTGGCCTGTAGTGGGTAGTGGTGGTGAAGGTACTGCCTGAACACTGGTGCTGGCCTGAAGCTTTCTGGCCTTTGTTTATATGTTAGATGGCCATGCAAAGATGGGCTGGATACCCTGGAAGATGTAACTAGGTGTTTCCTGTTCCTTGAGGGGCCTCAGACTCCTTACATGTAAAATATAGACTAGACTCACCTTCAAGATAGTATGTCAGGAGAATGGGCCATGAAAAATACTTGGGACATGGACAAATGTGAGCCATGGGTCTTTTTGTCTCTAAAAGGGTGCATGTTGGATGTCTTCTGATTTCTGATGGCTTCTCAGGCAACTGGCCATCTATGTCTTGTGTACAGAGTATGGTGAGTAACCCCTCATTCACTTTCAGGTCTGGAAATACATCTAGAAAGAAAAGCCTTAGTCTCCTACATGCTGTAATTTCTGGGATCTCTTGTATCCTCCTCTATTTGGGTGAGAATCTGTAGTGACAAGGTCTTTGTATTCTAACAGAGATGGTGAAACTAGGCCATGACCTGATGTTGTGTACACCAGATGACCAGGATCTTCTGATGGTAAGAAAGTACCGTCTTCTGTCCTTGCAGAGGATACACATTCTTTTGTCCTACGTAGGCTGGTGAGTGGATAGGAGAGGCTTCTGGCTCCAGAGCCTGCATGCCTGGCAAGCTGCTTCTCTAGGCATCCCCAGCTTAAGCACTGCAGAAATCTCTGAGGGAGATAGACAGAATAGGGAGGCCCGTAGTGGAGAGGGAAATACGGGCAGATATGTGGCTTATTATGACCAAAATGACAGAGTGCATCATGTCCTTACTTGTTGATGTCATATTTGGCTGTTATCATGGTAGATAATATATAGTGTCAAGATAAGTAGTACATTCCAGTAACTGCCATACCCATCCTGAGCAGACAGTGGGGTTTTTTCTTAGCTCCATTTCCTAATCAGGTGTTAGAAACTCACTGGAGATCACATAGTGGCAGAACTAGGCCTCCAACTCAGGACTGTGGCTCTCAAGCCCATGTACATTTCCCCACTTGAGGGACCCTGATGCATCTCATAGTTAAGTCAGAGAAACCCTACCTTTCCCTTAAAATGTCTAAATTTCAAGTAATTGTTTCCAGTTTTTTGACTATTGTAGATGATGGGGTTGTGGACAGCCTGTGTATTTTTGTTTGATCTCCATTGTCAGATCTCTTGGATGTGTGCTAGGTATGTAGTGATTCTGTATTTTCAGTTTTGAGGAACTAGTGAACCATTTTTGGTGGGGCTATATTTCATTGTGCTGTTGAATCTCCTGTGAGGGTTTGTTTTTAAGTAGAGCAAGTTCACAGGGAATGTGAGCAGTAAGAACAGCGAATTCCCATCTCTTTCCTGCCAGTAGCCCTATGTCAGCCTCCTTCACTGTCTGAACATTTGTTACCTTAGTAAGACAACACTGATAAGTATAAGTTTATCTCCCAAGTGTATATCCAATGGGATATGCTTCTCTTGTTCTGTTTTCTGGTTGAAATTGTTACATGGTTTTTTTTTCTTCCGGTTGTTTGCTGATACTTTGTTTTTTGTTTCTTGTTCACAATTGCTTGGCAGCTCCCCTTCTTCCCATCCTTCCTGCATGCGCCACCCAGTGGTCAACCTGTGCACAGATGGGGTGGTTCAGACTTTCTGAAACTGATTTGTGAAGTCATTTCCTCCATCTCTTTCCTCTCTGCTACATCTGTAAGGCTTTCAGTTCCCCAGGGCTGGCCTTTTCTATCCTCTAGCTACAATCCATTTGAATGACTGATTCAATAACAAGTGGGCGGAAAGGAAAAGCTAGCAAGAGGTTTTTATTACAGAGCAATGAAAATTAGAACTGCAGTGGCATGCTCCACTCATAGAATGATGTCTACAGTTAGAAGGAACACAGGCTGACAAGAATAGGGAGATAGGAACCCTCATACATTGCTAGTAGAGACACAAAGTTGTGCAGTTACTGTAGAAGACAGTTAACACGTGTACCAGAATTTACTGTGAATATTCATAGATGTATCATAGTGACTCAAAAGTAGAAATACCTCCAGTGCCCAACAACTGGTGAGATAATTTTCAAGAAAGAAGGCATTACAGCTACATGTGACAACGTAGATGATCTTTAAGGATGTTTATGCTAAGTGAAAAGCAGTCAGATAATAGAAGGTAAAATAAGGTCACAATAAAAGGTCACATATTGCAAGATTCCTTGTGTGTAGACTGTGCAGAAGAGGCGAATCCACAAAGAAAGATAGGAGCATAGTGATTGCTAGGGGCTCAGGGAGGGGCCAATAAGAAATGACTGTTAGTAGGTCTAGAGTTTGTTTTGGGAGTTCTGGAGATGTTTCTAAAATGTGACTATGGGAATAGAAAGATGTTTCAGTGGCTAAGAGTACTTGCTGCTCTTCCACAGGATTGGGTTAGAGTCCCAGCTTCCACATGGTGGCTCACAACCACTTTTAACTTCAGTTCCAAGGGATATAATGGTCTTTTCTGGCCTCCTTGGGTGCTTCACACATGTGGTACACAGATATACAGGCAGGCAAAACACTCAGATACATAAGTAAATAAATTTTAAAACTTGACTATGGTAATGGCTACTTGGCTTTTTGACTATCCTAACAATCACTGCACTAAACACTTTAAAATTCATGGACTGAATTAAATTTTCACAAACAAACAAAAAAACAATGTAACCAAATGAAAAAAAAATCTAGGAAAACAGCAAGTGCAAAGGACCTGGGGTGGTCTGTGCTTGATGTGTTCAGACAACTGTTAGAAGGCTGGTTAGGCGAGAGTAGAATGAAAACAAGGGAAAGGAATAGAACAGGTTGGGCAGATATGATGGGCTTTTGTAGGTGAGAGAAGGCTTTAGTGTGGTAGCCTAGGGAACTTGGAGCTGAGGAACAGGGATTCTGTTTCGTCTGATGTTGTGTTAAATGTTTTTTACTCTTTTTACTTTTTGGCTCTTTTTTTGAGGGGGTGCCACCCAGCTTCCAAATAAATACATGGAGTCTTATTCTTAGTTATGAGTACCTGGCTTTAACTTGCCTTGTTGCTAGCCAGCTTTTCTTATCTTCACTTAACCCATTTGCCTTTTCCCTCTGGACTGTTATCTTTCTTTCTTCTGTATATCTTGTTTTCCTGATTACTCTGTGGCTGGCTGTTTGGCTGGGTGGCTGGCCCCTGAAGTCCTCCTCTTCTTGTTATCTTATTGCTCCTCTTTCGTTCTTTTCTCCTTCTGCTTATACTCTCTGCCTGCCAGCCCTGCCTGTCCTTGCTCCTGCCTCACTATTGGCTGTTCAGGTCTTTATTAGGACCACAGGTGTTTTAGACAGACACAGTAACACAGCTTCACAGAGTTAAACAAATGCAGCATAAACAAAATTCACAGACCTTAAAATAATATTCTACGACAGTCTGACAGTAACAGCTATGGCTAATGTGTGACGATGGGGTGTGTGGAGTGGACCTTGAGGGACTGGTTGGCAGGTTATAGCAGTGGCCAGGCATGTAAAACAATAGCTTGAATGACAGTGATAGTGGGGAAAGTGGAGGAGTGAGTAGATTCATCCAGACCCACTGGTTTTGCTGATATAGTAAGGTAGAGGCAGGGGCAAGACCCAACAATCATACTTTGGGAAGGTCTGAATAATGAATTCACAAAGACTCATACTTTAGCATATCTCCAGACCTTCTGAGAGTTTGATTGTTGGGTCTTGCCCTTTGCCGGGGACCAGAGAGGAGACAGGGTATGGAGTAGTGATGGCTTCAGTAAGATGGCCATGGACTAGTCTGCTGGAAGCTAACCCTAGGGTCTTGTAAGGGCTGGATCCTGGTCATCCAGAAGGGTTTTAAGTGGCTTTGGGGAGCTCATAGGGAGACATAGACCAGGACTACATGAGGGAAATCTGTGATGATGAAACTCTAAGCAGGCTACACAACCATTCTAGGGCATTTGACAGGGGAAGGTAATGGAGCCAACATTCTACTAAGTAGGAATGATAGGTTTGGGTGTCCCAGGCCACTGGCCAAAGCCTTGTGAGATCTTGAATGGCAGCCACTCTGGTGTTTTTTGTCTGTGCTGTTTCCAGTTTAAGCAGGGTACTACCTTTTACCCCAGGCATCCCTGAAAGTGTGTTTCTTGGGCAAATAGGGAGATTAAGTTAACAAGAAAGAGTAAAAATGTCCAGAAGCCAGTGTCAGGTTGAGGACATGAGTTACGGGCTTTGGAGTGGGTCTTGCTAACTTACACATGCATGTGGCAGTGAATCTTGGAACTATGCTTTTCCTTAGACTACTCCTCACCAGGGGCCTCTTGGCCCTTTCCCGTCAGCATCTGTATTCACCACTGGCTTTCAATTCTTGTTTTTTTTTTGTAAGGCATTGGTAACGGTGATTGAGCGACTCTTTGATTATTCTTCCTCAGAACAGTGTGTGCCAGGCCACGGTGGTAAGAAGGTACATTTAAGGGATAGGCCTTGCTTGGTACCCTATTTTCACAAGAATTTGTGGAGTGGTCATGGCCTCTAAGATAGTGTCTGATTCTAGGGAATCATCGACTTTCTAGAAGAAGGCAAGCCTTGCACTCTTTACTGGGCAGCTCCCTGCATCACCTGGGCATCTGGGCAAACAGGAGACCTAGTCAGCCCTGCATGAGTTACTGTTGCTCTCTGCCATTCTTGGCCAGGAGGGATTGACTGAGGATACCAGATGTTTACTTGGAGGTGTCCTGAGGAATAGGCCACCATCAAAACCCTGTGAGCTCTATTCTGTTTTAGTAGGCCGTGATGCGTGTCACCCATTGAATAAGCCTTCCCCTCTGGCTGTGTGACAAATTCACACTGTAATATGTTTTGACAACATTTTGCATTTTGCATTTGCAGTGTGCTTCCAGGTGTCATTGCAGCCTGAAATGTGGCCTCAGAAGGAGCACTTTGTGGCAGAAGTCTGAGGATGCTATTGCTGAGCCAGCTCAAGAGGCTACTAGCAAGGGTCAGGGACAGGGAAGAGGAACTGCTTGGCCAGGCTCCTTGCCATTGGCCACAGCAAGGGCAGCATAGGATCAGGCACCTGGAATAGCTATCTAGGCGTGGCGTGGGTCTAGTGGCAAATGTGTATGGCTTTCCCTGCCAGGGCCGTGAGTGTCCCCAGAAGCAGCTGCAGTTCATGGACCAGTTGCTGGATATGATGCGGAGCCTGGCCACTGGATGCTCCACTAGTTCTAGGTAAAAGTGTCAGTGGCACAGACAGGTGCCCCTGACAGCTAGTCTTGGAGATGGTAGGGTGGTGAGGGGATGTATCTTTATGTGGGGTATCTTTGTCCCCCTCTAGTGACAATAGCCACATATTGGTTCAGGAATTGCAGGACTGATGAATTGAGACAACTCCCCATAGTCACTGTCTTGGGGGTTTCGGGCTGGTCAGAAGTCAGTCAGTGGCCCAGTAAAGGGGTAGCTGTGTCTCTCAGATGTTGGATCATGGCCTCAGATCCCTACACTGTAGACCTTGGGGGAACTAATCTATATGTGTAGGAGGGGAATTAACACCTGGATGTCTGCAGGCAAGAGGACATCAGAGAGGCCAAAGCAAGCAGAGGCTGTGAGGGATGTGGGCAGTGGAGCTCCCCATTTGGAACTGGTGGGCTAGTGTTCCAGCTGGTAACAGTGTACTCAATGCCTGCCCTGTTTTTGCAGCCTGAAGGAACACCTTGAGGACACTACAGAGAAGAATGAGGCCTTGTTGGGGGAGCTCTTGTCTAGCCCCAACCTGTGGGCAATCTTGAAGCCTGAGAATGAACCATGGCCCCTGGACATGCAGTCCTCTCTCAATAAGCAATGTGATGACCTGCCAAAGTACGTCTCCAGGAGTGTTCTACCTAGTATTGCTCCAACTTCTGTCCAATAAGGCAGACCTTACACTGGCCTACTACCTACAGCAGCAGTAGCAGAGAACTGAAATGTCCCTCCCTTTTTCCTCTGTAGAGCTGGCCCCTCTGCCCAGTCAGAGGGAGAGAAGGTGGCAGATCTGGCCAGGCAGCTTCAGGAGAGCGCTACTAAGCTTCAGACACTTCGAGACCAGGTAAAGGGCACCAGCTCTGGGGACTGTGGGACTTGGGGAACAAGCCCTGCTGAGTTCTAGGGCAAGTAGTGTTCCCCCTCATCATGATGTGCTGTGAGGCTTCAGTGAAATGCCACGAGAGTATGGAGCTGGGTGCTGAGGGGTCTGAGCATGAAAGGAAAGAATGTATTTCAGATGGCAGCTGTGCACCAGGCTTGAATGTGCGCCTTCACATGTCTTCTCAAATTTAACCCTACTGGCATCTGTTGACCAGGCTAGATATTTGGCTATGGAGACTGAGGCTTGTATAAACATTAGCCTTAGGCAGCCCAGGCTGGGCAGACAGCCTCAAGTGACTTTTACCCTTGGTTTTACAGTGCTTTGCACAGCATAAAGCAGGGACTGACACCAGTACCATAGACCAGAAGCTTCGTCTGGTTATCTCTGACTTCTACCAGCTCATCTTGGCCTTCCTGCAAGTCTATGATGATGAGCTGGGCAAGTGCTGCCAGCGTCCACTACCCAGCCTGCACCCAAGTGGCCCCATCATCCAAGCTGTCTATCAGACTCTGACTTCCTGTGGCCAAGTAAGATACCTCCGTATCTCTGTGCTGCCAAGCATGTCAAGACCACATGCCCACCAGGCTTCGGCTCAGGACTTTGGCACTCCCTGATGTCAGGCATAGGGGCTGGGATAGAGCTTGATAGGTCTTGGCTCCTCAACCAATCACATGGTATTACTCTGGGTCTGGGACCTTGATCAGGTGAGGACACACATTTCTGGTGCCTTGGGGAGGTGATGAGAGCTGATGTGGACATTGTCTCCAAGAGACTCACCCCCCCACCCAGATTTAGGAGGTTTCCATTCTTATCTCTCTTACCCCTAGGGAGGCTCATGCATTGCCTGCATTGGGTTCTACTTGACTCATTATGGTGTCCTGGTCCTAGTTTCTATGCTGGTGTTGTTTTCACATCCCCAAACATGACATGTTACCTCTGATCTTGTGTCTGATTGAGTACTAGGCCAAGCAGACAAACAAGATAGGAGGCAGTTGGTTCTTAGAGGCCAGGGCCATTACTGTAGCCTCAATGTGTACAACTCCGACTTTGGCTCACAGTGCCATGATGCTGATTTTACGTTATAACATGAAAATGCAAGACTTCCCAACCTCTCATGAGAGTCTCCCAGTAGAGGGATGCTCTCACCACAGAGGTACTTTTTGGTAGAATGTTTCTTTTCCCACCCTGCTATTTATCTTTGTTCAGGCTGGCACAGCATGCAGTGCTAGCATGTCACTAAGAACCGAGTAACATAATAGTGTGGAGTTACCACTGAGCCAGGAAGGAGACTTAGGTTGAAGGACAACTCTCTAGCTGAGATTTCTGTCTCTTCTTCTTGCCTGTCTTTTGGGGCTTCAGTGTAAGCTTTGGGCGAGAAGCAACAGATGCCATCTCTAGGTCAGACTAGCCTCACTGATTACTGCATGTCCTCTCTGTCTTGGCAGTTGTTAAGAGCAGTCATGGAGATTGCAGATACATCTGCTGAAGCTATGGAAGCAGCGAGGAGGCAGCAAGGAGAGCCAAACTGTTGGGGCAGCAACAACTCTGGGATAAGCCTAGGTAACTGCCTGGGACTGAGGGGTAATTGTCCCTGCCTACTTAGCCCAAATATGCTCCATGGCAGAACTGCTTTTTTCTGTGTTCCACCAGTCTTTAGGAGACTGGCTTGTTAGGTTTTTTTTTTTTTTATGCTTGTTTTCTTTCTCTTGAAAAAATGCTTCCAGCATTCCTGA
Source organism: Cricetulus griseus (assembly GCF_003668045.3). NCBI lineage: Eukaryota > Metazoa > Chordata > Mammalia > Rodentia > Cricetidae > Cricetulus > Cricetulus griseus. Next base: position 2,288,126 of record NC_048604.1, read on the forward strand.
CAGGAAATTGGGATAACTCAGACATGTGTAGAGGTAAACTAAAAGAAATTAACCACATTCTGACAACCACAGGTTCTGGGTGTGAGAATTTTCATCAGTTTCTTGCTATTCTTTAATCTATTTTCATTTCCTTTCCTTTTATATTATTGCTATTAGATAGGATCAAAATTATAACTGAATTTAATTTCAATTTTGCTCCTCCCTGAGTTTGTTTTTGTGCTTTTTTTTTGAGGCAGGGTCTTTCTATATAAGCCCAGGTTTGCTTTGAATTCATGGTGATTCTCTTGCTTCAGTCTCCTGAGTACTGGGACGAAAGGCCTACAACACCGTGCTTGGTCTTCCATTAATGAGTGTCTGTAAACTTTCATGTATGAAAATAGGCAGTTAGCCTTGGTTTGTTGATCTTGCCATATAGTGGTACATCTTACCCCATGTCTTTTGAGTTTCTATTGCTGTGATAAAACACCATGATCATAAAGTAACTTGGGGAGGAAAAGGTTTATTTTATCTTGTAGTTTCACAGCACAGTCCATCACTTAGGAAAGTCAGGGTAGTAACTCCAGGCAGGAACCTGGAGGCAGGAAGTGATGCAGAAGCCATGGAGGTGTGATGCTTACTGGTTTAGTCATCCTGCTTTCTTATAGCACCCAAGACCACCAGCCCACGGGTGGTACCACCTATAATGAACTGGGACCTCACACATCAATAATAAGTTCATTTGGTGGCAACATTTTCTCAATTGAGTTTCTAACCTCTTCCCAAATGACTCGAGTTGTGTCAAGTTGACATAAAACTAGCTAACACATCCTGTGTCACACTGTGCTGATGGTGCTATAAATCTTCATCCTACTCTTTCTGGACTTTAAGGCTTGTTTCAATTGAGGTTCTTTTGTTTATCTGTTTGTTTTTGAGACAAGGTCTGATATTATAGCTCACATTCACCTAGAATTCACTATATAGCCTAGACTGGCCTCAGACTCACAAGCAGTCTGCCTGTCTCAGCCTCCTGAGTGTTGGGATGGCAAGCATCAGTCTCCATACCCAGTCAATTAGAGATTCTTACAGACAACACTGTTCTGAGCATTTTTGAGCATCTCCCTGTGTACACATGTGCCAGTTTCTCCAGGATGTCTTCCTGGGAGTAGAGTTATTCTATCCTGCCACATTGCCTGGCCCACATGTGATGTCCCATAGCTGCACATCCCCATCAGCACTAGCTGTGGCCTGACTTGGTAGATGATGATAGGTAGGATATGTGTTGCTGCATACATTTATTGGTTATTTAAGCTTTCCTTTTTTGAAGTACCTGTTGAAGTCTCACTTGTAAAAATTTGATATTTTCTCATTGATTTGTAGTTTGTTTTATATATGGTACATAGAGGTCCTTGGATGTTTAATGTAGCATGCATATCTTCCCCCACATTGGGACTTACCTTTTATAACTTGTGTGGTAATTTGTTATACAATTTACATGTAGTCAAATGTAGCCATAATTCCTTTATGGAAAACATCTTTTATATTTACTATAGATACCATTCCTACTCTGACAAGGAGAAGGCTTTATCTGTGGTTAGATTAGTAATCTTCCCAGATTATAGCATGAGATGGGAGTCCGGTTTCATTCTATTCTATATGAATACACTTAAGTCCCAGTAGCACTTAATGTAAATGCATTCTTTTCCTGATTGGTCTATAAATCTATCACTTCTGGTCGTTATTAAATATTAGTGGTACCTGTGTGAGTCTCTGAGTTTTCTAGTCTGTTTCTCTTTCTTTTCTGTCCTTGCACCATAGAGAATAGAAAACAAATGACAAAGTAAACCTATAAGGTAAAAATCGTTAAATAGTATTTTTCTTTTCCCCTCTCCCTGCACTGGAGATTAAATCTGGGTTTTATGTAAGCTGTACAAGTGAATTGCACCCAAGCCCGATTTTAGTAACAGCTTTGCTAAGCTATAATTCACATAACATAAAGCTTGCTCTTTCAACAGTGAACAATTTAGTGTTTTTTTTTTTAAAGAATACTCATACAGTTCATGCAGTTGCATAACCATCATGGCTAAGTCTGGGATATTTTGTAAATATTTATTTATTTTTATTTTATGTATATGGTTTTTTATTTTCTGTATGTATATCTGTGCACAATGTGGATGCAGTGCCAACTGAGGCCATCAGATCCCTCTGTGACTAGAGTTACAGACAATTGTGAGCCTCCATGTAGTGGAGTTCCATGTTCCTCTGAAAGAGCAACACATGCTCTTAACCTCTGAGCCATCTCTCCAGCCCCTAGAATATTATCCCCCAAAGAAGTTCTGTATCAGAAGCTAGGTATAGTGATATATGGCTTTAAATCCTAGCACTTGTGAGGCAGAGGCAGATGAATTTCTGTAAGTTTAAGGTTAACTTGGTCTACATAGTGAGTTTCAGGACAGCCAGACCTACATAATAAGACCCTGTCTCAAAGGAAAAAAAAAGAAAGAAAAAAATAGCAATATCTCTCTCCTTTTTCTCCAAATGCTAGTCCTTGACACACCAATCTACTGCCTTTCTCTATAGTTTTGCCTTTTCTGAACATTTTTTTTATAATATAATTGCACAGTGTGTGACCTTCTGCCTGCCCTTTTTCACAGAGTACAGTAGTTTCAAGGTTTATCCATGTGCTGCATTCGTTTGTATGGTTGATATGAATGTGATGAATAAATAAAATATTTTTGTTTATTCACCTGCTAGGAGACATACAGACTATTCCTTCATTTTAGCTCTTATGAATAGTGTTGCTAGATTTTTTTGTGTGAACATGTTTTTGATTCTTTTGGGTCTAAAGCAGAATTGCTGTGTGGGTCATAAAAACTTTTTCTAAAATAGTTATTTTCTCACCACTTGTCTTTAAGATTACAGTTAACAATCTAAAGCACTCTGGTGCCAAGTTAATTTCAATAGAACACAAAAATTGTGCTTTAATAGGATTTCTTTGTCTACTCACTTAAGTTGTTTTTTAAATTTAGATTGAAATTTCATGTTATATGGCCATCAACATGGATATATAATAACTGATTCATGCAATTGGATTCAAAATTGGAAAAATTATAAACAAAAATATATTTATGCTAGTTGTCATATTTATCTGTCTTCTTATTTTTTTCTTTGGTTTTTCGAGACAGGGTTTCTCTGTATTGCTTTGGAGCCTGTCCTGGCACTCTCTCTGTAGACCAGGCTGGCCTCGAACTCACAGAGATCTGCCTGTCTCTGCCTCCCAAGTGCTGGGATTAAAGGTGTGAGCCACCAACACCTGGCCTGTCCTCTCTACTTTTATTGGTGTTTATTTTGTTTAAGAAAAGGTCTTACCTTGTAGCATTGGCTGGTCTGAAACTCACTATGCTGATGAGGTTGGCCTCAAATATTCAGGGATTCTCCTGCCTCTGTGTCCCAAATGCTAGAATTACAGATGTGAATCACAGACCTGGCTTTCAAGTGTTTTATTGATTAGGCTGGTAATCACTATCTAGTGTTCATTCATGCTTTGTAGGGGAGGTCCACCAGTGACAAATTCCTTCAGTTTCTGTTGATCTTAGAATACCTTCCTTACGTTCTCCTTCATTAAAAAATCAATGTAATATTTTTACTAATTCTCTGAGAATATTATACATGTATTTTGATCATATTCAATCATTCCTCTTGCCCTTAAGGTCTTCCAGATTAATCCCTACTCATCTCCTAACTTAATGTCCTCTTTAAAAACATGACTATCCTTACCCTAGCATCCATCAGCTATCAGTAGCTCTATCATTAGGGGTGGGGGCTTGTGAGGTGCTCCAGCTTCATGCCAGAATGTTGATAGGCTTGATCTTGTGTAAGCAGTCACTGCCACTGTGAGTCATGACTACAACATCCCTGTTACATTCAGAAGATACTGTTTTGCTTGAGTACTACCTAACCTCTGGATCTTACAGTCTTTCCACCTCTTCTTCCTTAATGTTTCCTGAGCCTTGGGGGTTGGAGGTGTGATACAGATTGCCCGTTTGTGAGTTAGCATTCCACAGTACTCTGACTAGTGAGTTTCTGTTTTAACCACCATCCACTGCACAAAAATCTTTTCAGAGGTATCTGATTTTCTCATTCATTTTTGAAGGACCATTTGGCTCTTTGGTCTTAGATGCCAACTCTTCCATACTTTGACTATATCATCCCACTGTCATTTGGCCTTCATAGCTTCTGATATGTAACCAACTTGTATTCTTGTTGAAGGCCCTTTATGTAACAGGTCTCTTAACTTTCTTGTTTTTGCTTATTTCTGGCTTTTTTCAGTTCAGTTATATGTCTTGGTGTGAATTCCTCTAAGTTTAACACCCATTTTGGAGGTTTCTGGACTTTATAGATTCTTGTTGTTCGCTAACAGCTAAGCAATTGGCAGCTGTTCCTTCTCTCCCACTTCTTGTTGGCTCAGAGTCTCAGGGTTAGCCAGGAGGATTGGGGTTCTCCTGGGCATTTTCACAGTGATGGGCTTTTTAGAGTGCTCACTCTCTGGCCTTTATTCCCCAGCTTTTTTATTAGTGTATTTCCCCAACTGTTTCAGTGAGCAAAAAGTAAATCACTTGACTCTGTTTTCAGTGTTTTTTTTTCCCCAAGTAATGGCCTTACATTATTAGCCTTTGTGCCATCTCCTTTGGGGGCTTTTTTTCCCTGTACTAGAAAAGAGTCTCACTAAGTTGCTCAGGCTGGCATTGAACTTGTGATAGTCCTCCCTCATCCTCTCCAGTAGCTTGGACTATATAGGTCTGTACAACCAGGCCCTGCTTGGGGTTCTCTCTGGCCTTCTTTCTATGTTCTGCCCTGGCACACACCTGCCACATGTATATTAGATTCTTGGGAGTTACTTCCTTCTTATTGAGCTGTAAGAGGATCCTCCATCCTAAAATTTATTATAGTATTTACCCTAATCACCACTGTCACTGTAGCTCTCACTCCAGTCCATATAATTACTATTAGTAAATTGTTCATAATCCATGCCATCATTACTGCAATAATGATCATTAATAGCCTTAACAATATGCCCGCTCACTGGTGAGTAGGGTTAGGGTTACTGCAAATCCTGGCAACCTGAGTTTGATACCCAGAATCCACAAGATAGAGAACCAAGTCTTGAAAGTTGTCCTTTGACTTCCACACATATGTTAAGGGCATGCATGTGCATTGTGTACATACATATACACAGAAGAAATATGTGGGGCCAGAGAGATGGCTCAGTGGTTAAGACCACTGGATGCTTTTCCAGAGGATCCGGGTTCAATTCCCAGCACCCACATGGCAGGTCACAACCATCTGTTACACCAGTTCCAGGGGAGCCAACAACCTCATCTGATCTCCACAGGCATTAGGCATGCACATGGTGCACATAAAAACATGCAGTCAAAACATTCATACACATAAAATAAAAATAAACAAATCTTTAAAACAGAAATACATGTTAAAAACAAAGAAGCAAAGAACTTAAAATTGGGCAGAAATACCTCATTGGTACTCAATAATTAATCAGGGCTGTGGAAGCGGATGCTATTACACAGTGTGTCCCTCAAAGCTGGGCAGCTTGGGCTGTAACAGCTGTTTCTTCCTCTAAAGCAGTGGTTCTCAACCTGTGGGTCGTGACCCCTTTAGGGATCACATATCAGATATCCTGCATATCAAATATTTACAATTCATAATAATAGCAAAATTACAGTTATGAAGTAGCAATGAGATAATTTTATGGTTGGAGGTCACCACAACATGAGAAACTGTATTAAAGGGTCAAAGCATTAGAAAGATTGAGAACCACTGCTGTAAAAGCCTTAGAGCCGTTGTGTGTTGGCTAGCTTTGTTACTGTGTGCATATATTGGTATCTGATTAAAACAATTCACCATCAAAACCAGAGCAACTCCTGGGCTTTGAGGTGGCAGACACTCAGCCTGGCCTGAGCCTTGACACTGTGATGGTCAGTGTGACTCAGCTAGAGACCCCTAAGCTTCTGGCCTCCCCCTTAGTGGCTCCCTGATCAGTGTTTCTGGGTCATGTTAGAAGTTGGATCCCAAGCTCCAAGCCCCTTGAGGACCAAGTGGGAGTGGTCCCCTTACCACCTGGTTATGCCCAGTGAGAGCCTGAACAGAACAGGGAGGCCAGGGGCTCTGGTAGGAAGAAAGGGGGGAGTCTCATGTAGACAGTTCTGAACTCACTTTGCTGTTTGTGTTTCTTTTTCTGTATAGCCACCAGGATTGATGAAGTAACACAGAAGTACAAGATCCTCACTGACACATTGCACAGAGAAACAAGATAATGTGGGATAGAAGACCCTTCCTGGATCTGTCAGGAGGGGTAGTTCCAGTCCTGCTCATGGCCTGCATGGATTCTTCTTGATTGGTGTCTACATTTTGGAGGAAAGGAGGAAGAAGGAGGTAGATTAGGCAGGCAGAGATGCGTAGGACAGGGGAGCTGGAAATAAAAGAAACCTCATACTGTGAGAAGTTGCCTCCGAACTACCATTTGTTTCTAATTATCACACTCTTCCCTTCTGGCCTGAGACGCTCAGCCTCTTGTCCTCATCCCTGCTATTCTATGTTAGCCTGATGTTAGCCTTCTACTACCCCAGTGGGCCTTGACCTTTCACTCTTTGCTGCCTCCATTCCATTCTGATACTGCCTGGTTAGTTTGACCATGCCTAGCCCTGGAGGTCTTCACTGCACCTTCACATGACACTTCTCCCTACCCCTGTGCCCTTCACCTCCTGTCCTGTCTCAGGGTCCCACTGAGGCCCTCTTTGCCATGACCTAAGGAATTCTCACTATGGCCTGACTGGTTGTCTAGGAAATTGCTCCCTGGGCTTCCCACAGTGACCCAGAATCTTTTTAAGTGTGTACCTGTCACAGGCACCTCCTACCCTTCGAGCACCGGAACAGGCACAACTTGGTGAGGCCATTATGACACCTGTGGCTGCCTGCCCCACCCTGCTCCTGTAACTGCACCTTTGCTCCCCCAGGCTTCCTGAGTACTTTTGGACAGCTGGGTGCCAGGCCCTTCCTGCTCAGACACTCCTGGGAGAGGTTGATGGGTAAGTTGTTCTCTGAACCAACTTTGTGGGCAGGCTCAGGAGTGCCTGCAGTAGGTAGCTACAACATTGACCACAACCTTAGAAGGCCAGGCCTATAGTGTTGGATACCTAGCTCTGGAATGAAATCTTCAGGAGAGGCCATTGCCTTCTAGCCTTCTAGCTACTCTCACATCTTGATAGTACACCTCACCTGCAGTCAGGTGAGTCACAAAAGCCTTTAGAGCAGCGTTTCCCCATCTGTGCATCAAGACCCCATTAGGGGTTGAACAACCCTTTTTATGAGGGTTACATATGAGATATCCTACATATCATATCATATCTTTTTTTTTCTTTTTTTTTTTTGAGACAGGGTTTCTCTGTGTAGTTTCTCCTGGCACTTGCTCTGGAGACCAGGCTGGCCTCAAACTCACAGAGATCTGCCTGCCTCTGCTTCCCGAGTGCTGGGATTAAAGGTGTGTGCCACCAACGCCCAGCCGTATCATATCTTTAAATTATGATTCATAACAGTACCAAAATTGCAGTTATGAAGTAGCAACAAAATAATTTTATGGTATAGGGGTTACCACAATATGAGCAGCCATATTAAAGGGTCACAGCACCAGGAAGGTTGAGAACTACTGCCTTAGAGTCTTAGAAGTCTCCAAGTTACTTCTTTCCATTTCTGAATTGAAAGAATTGGCTCAGCTATACCTATAGGAAAGTTTGGGTCAGGCCTTACTGCCTCATGGCCTTTGTTTGCCTGACTTTCCTCCCTGCTCTACTAAATAAATGTGTGTAACATATTAGGTATCAAACCTCTCAGTGTCTAACCTTTGGGTGTCATGCCCTACAGCAGAGATCACCATCCTGCTTTGTGCTGGAAGATGGGGCCACAAGGTGGGTAAGCTGCAACCAGACAGTATCTACATTGGAGATGTCCCTGAGGCCACCCCGTTTACTGAAGCAAGACCAAGGCCGTGCTTTCGGCATGACTTCCTATTCACAGGCTAAACATGACACAAGTAGATGCCTCTGTCACTCCTGAGATCATGACAAACTAATGAAGGGCAGGCATATGTTGCTAGAGTTTTCTTGTCCTGCCATGTCCCGCTGCCACTTTAGCCCCAAATAAGCAAACAGACTCAATATTAATTATAAAACTGTTGGCTGATGGCTAGAGCTTCTTATTGGCTAGCTCTGTCTTAAATATTAACCCATTTCTATCAGTCTATGTATTTCCATGTGGTCCTGGCTTACTGGAGAATGTCTGGACCTGTTACTCCTTTGGCCACTACATGGCATCTCTTCTACACCTCTCTGCCTATCTTTCCCAGAATTCTTCTCATCTCCTAGTTCTGTCTATCTTCCTGCCTCTATTGGCTAAACAGTGTTTTATTCATCAACCAATAAAAGAAACGCATCCCCCATCAGCCATATCTCCACTGATGGAGAAAACCAAGGCCTGGAGAAGAGGACCTGTTGTCTGTGTGTAATGTGTCCCAGCATAGGACTAAGCACACACCTGGTTTGTTCAGGTCTAGCAATGACAACCCATTCCCCCTGAGACAGAGGTAGGAGTTGGCAGAAGCACAGCCTTCCACCACACTCTGACTTCCTCCTGCCTGTGAGGACATGTTCATCTGGTCCATGACAGTGCTCATCATTCATCAGAACCTGTGTGCAGCCAGAGCCTGCTTCCCAGTCTGTAAACATGGGGTGTGTGTCCTGGTAGCTGCAAACTCACGAGGGGGCGGCAAGCAAGCTGGCTGCACAGGTCCTGCGGCCTCAGGACTCCTGGTTGCCCAACTGGCGGCTGGGGGCGGGCTGTGGCCTCTGATTAAAGGCTGCCTGGAGCAGCCTGTGCAGAGACAGGTGGCCAGCAGCCCAGGAAGCCAGCCGAAGCCTGCCCCAGGTAAGCCAGTGTGGTGGAGTTGGGTGGGCAGTACCATGAGCCTGAAGGCAGGTAGAAGCCAACCTGAGGCAGCACTTGTTTGGTAGAGGACCCTGGGGAGACCAGGATCCCCATGCCAGATTGCTCTGGTGCTTGCTCCTCAAAGGTAGAAAGCAGGGCCTAATGCCTGAGGCTCCCAGCCAAGGTGTTTCCAGCAAGAGGCTGGATCAAGGCTCCATTTGGGGACTATACCTGCCTCCCTCCTTCATGAGGACTAGTGGCTAGCTGTGGGCCTGTCAGCAAAAGGGAGAGAGGTCTGGGCTAAAGTCTAGGCACAGCAGGCCTTTCTTTTGTGCCTGGTTAGATGGCAGGACTAAGGTTAGCTGCAGAGAGGCCTGGGAAAAGGAGGAGGAGGGATATACAGCAGTAACAGATCTTGGTCACTTGATCTCAGCCCCATGGAGGCCCCTTAAAAATGTTCCTAGAAACTATGCCTAGCACCAAAGGCCTAATGAGGTGGGGTGGAGCAGTAGGAAGTGAGGCTTTGAGTGACAGAGATTTGACCTGAGGGGCTGTGGGCAACAGGGCCTTGCTTCCGTTTCTTTAGCACTCTGGCTTATGTCACTTTTTCTGGCAGCTTTAGGCCCCACTGTTCCTGTGAGACCATCAGCATGTCTGAGCCACCTCGGGCTGAGACCTTTGTATTCCTGGACCTGGAAGCCACTGGGCTCCCAAACATGGATCCTGAGATTGCGGAGATATCCCTTTTTGCTGTCCACCGTTCTTCCCTGGAGAACCCAGAGCGGGACAATTCTGGTGCTCTGGTGTTGCCCCGTGTGCTGGACAAGCTCACACTGTGCATGTGCCCTGAGCGCCCCTTTACTGCCAAGGCCAGTGAGATTACTGGTTTGAGCAGTGAAGGCCTGATGCACTGCCGGAAGGCTGGTTTCAATGGTGCTGTGGTGCGGACACTGCAGGGCTTCCTAAGCCGCCAGGAGGGCCCCATCTGTCTTGTGGCTCACAATGGCTTCGATTACGACTTCCCACTGCTTTGCACAGAGCTACAACGCCTGGGTGCCCATCTGCCCCGAGACACTGTCTGCCTGGACACGCTGCCTGCGTTGCGGGGCCTGGACCGTGCTCACAGCCATGGCACCAGGGCTCAAGGCCGCAAGAGCTACAGCCTGACCAGTCTCTTCCACCGATATTTCCAGGCTGAGCCCAGTGCTGCCCATTCAGCAGAGGGTGATGTGCACACGCTGCTTCTGATCTTCCTGCACCGTGCTGCTGAGCTGCTTGCCTGGGCAGATGAGCAGGCCCGTAGCTGGGCTCACATTGAGCCCATGTATGTGCCACCTGATGGGCCAAGCCTTGAGGCCTGAATGCCAGTGTCATTCATTCATCCAGGCTCTGAGACATGTTTTTGCTCTCTGCAGCACCTGCCTGGCCTTCCTCAGCCCTGGCCTACCTGAATATAGGATCCCAGAGCCTTCTCTGTTCCCCACCTCCAGTTGGACACCCTCTGGCCAGCCTGAGCTCCTACAGGTTGCTTCTTCAGGGCTTCCAACTTTCGTTCCATTTCTCAATAAATATCACTGACTACCAGCTGACTTACTGGCCAAACTTCTCTCTGCCCATACCCGAAATAACCACACCAAGGCACAGATGGGGGCTATGCTGGCCTGACTCTGTGAATTTGTAGAGGGGAAGATGTCAGTATGCAAGATTCTCCAAGGGGCTTATGCTAGGTTGGGTGCTGGACCCTGAGTCCTTGGCTATTTCTCTGGCATGTCTCACAGTCCCTTTGAGTGTTGCCCCTTTTTGTTAGGCCCTTGGGATCCTCCAGGCTGACTCCTCCAGGGACTGAACTGGAAGGGCTAACTGAGCCTGCAGAGCTAGTCCATGCCTTCTTCAAAGCCCAGCTCCAGCTCTTACCCTTGTTCTCCTCTGTCCCTGCTCTGCAAAGTAGTGCCAGTAAGGCACTGGGGAAAGCAGGTATCTCTATTCATTTGTGGACATGGCACATGGATTCCACAGGAGGAGGGGCCACCCAGGCAGACTAGGGTGCCAAGCTGAGCTGAGGCATAGAGGAGAGATGAATTGGCACATATGGTGCCACCCAGAATGGAATTCACCCAGGTCTACAATCCTTCACGGAATGATTTGGGTGGGCAACTTCTCATCAGCTGCCTCAGCTGGACTTCAGGTTTCTAGTGAGCTGCCTGTGGGGCCCCACCCTGAGTCACTCCTGTCTTGTGGGAAGTCAGACCAGGTGAGAGCTGTGTCACCAAGTGCTGGGGCAAGTAAGAAGGGGTGGGGTGGCCACACCCTAGAGTGATTCAAATGAGCAAAACTTCCAGCCTCAATCGAGCCAGCCTGGCCCGTTTGGGAACCCCTAAGTAGGTCAAAATGACTAGAGAGACTTCAGTGTGTGTGGTGGCCAGAGCACTGATGATGGCTGCATGAGAATAGTCTCTTGGCCTTGTTGAGACTGAGGGCAGTGGAGGTCACAGAGGGTTGTCTCTAGAAGACAGGCAACCTCTGATTTGTGTGTTTGTTGTATTTCTCAGGCTGGATACCTTTACCTTTACCAGGCTCAGGTGGACAGCCTATACCAGAAAGTGGTACCCTTAGAAGTCTGTCCTTACTGCTAAATAATGGCAGGTTAGAAAGGCTCAACTCCAGGATCAGTGCCTTATGACACCTCCACAGTGGTCTTGTTTTGTGCTTTTCCCTCCATGAGGCTGAGGTTTCTGCCTCACCCATCCAAATGCCCTTGGCCTCCTGGTAGTCTGGTCTTGGATGTTGTCCCCAAGTTTTTCATGCCTATTCAGACTGGTCAGGCTAAGCATTGTTTTTCCGTTTAGCACAGACAAGCTGAGACCTGTCTCCAAAACAGTAATGTGCTGATGAATTCATACCAACTGGCTTTCCAGGAAAGAAGTATTTAATGCACTGTGTGTCTGTGTGTGTGTGTGTGTGTGTGTGTCTGTGTGTGTGTGTGTGTCTGTGTGTGTGTGTGTGTGTGTGTGTCTGTCTGTCTGTCTGTCTGTCTGTCTGTCTGTCTGTTTCCCACATATTATGAGCACTGGTTGGCTCACAGTTTCCTTTCTCTTAGTAAGTTGAAAGTAAAGCAGAAGAGATATACCTTAGAACTTCACATGTTTACACTACCCACAATGCTATGGCCACAGTGGCCACACTGATTTAATCTGCAATATTAACATATTCTCCATTATTTTCTCAAGTTGTGGTAGTCACAAAGCAGTCACAAAGCCGTGCCCTGGCCCATCAGCGTCTATGGGATAGTTCTTTTACTGTAGCCAATAGGAGGATTTCCATGTGGTCTTCTAGATGTCCATCAATACACAGTAACAGTAAAATGTGGCCAGTTAAAATGTGTTAAATTTGGGGCATCTCCTTTAGTTTTCATACAACTTGCTTAATTTTTCATTTATATTTTGATTTTTTGAAGACAGAGTCTCATGTATTGCAGAGACTATGTAGCCAATGCTGACCTTGGACTCTTGATCCTCAGCCTCTACCTCCTAAGTGATGGGATGATAAGCAAGTGTTGCCATGTCCAGCTTATTTACATAACTTCATTTCTAATAGACATTTAGCAATTACCTCTCAAAATTTCCAAACATTTAACATCCATCTGAATGACTAGAACAACAACACCAAAAGACTGACCATCACACTGGGTGGTGGCGGCTCTTTCTCTGGTGAGAATTTCATTTTTCATAGATGGCACCTTCTTGCTGTGTTCTCATGCGGCCAAGGGGTCCAGCCTCCAGCAGGTCAGTGATACTGGAGAGGAGATGTAGAGTAGGCAAACTACTGTACACATGCACAGACACACATGGGAACTTTGCCTGAAGGACAGAACTTAATTCTTCATTATATTTTTCTTTCTGCTGCTTGTTCTTCCTCTGTTCTGTTCTTCTTTTACATTTTCTCTTATCCCTTTTATACCTCCTAATACAAACTATTCTACATAAGAAAAGATTACCTCAGTACCCCAAGTTACATATTTTACAAAACCAAATTAAAATCTTTACATAAGTAGAAATCACATGAAGATCACAAGTTACATGTTTTCCTTAGAAGCCCACAAGTAGTTAAACACTTTTCTTTGTATTAATTTTCCTACCATGACATCTTCACCCCAAAGAAATGATTCTTTTATTACTGATTAACAAAGTTTTAAGGAAGCCAAGTATATTTCAGCCAGTTCCTTTTGTATTGGCAGGAAGCTGTTTACCATTTCATTGTAGGAGATTCCTATCCTATTTCTACTCTACAAAACCTTAAACAGGTAGTCTAGCTATTCATCTATTTTTCTTTATACATAATAGAGTCATTTAGTTTTCTTTCACAGCTTTGTTTTTTCAAGTGCATACTGAGACCTGTGATTAATTCTGTAAGCTACATGACCAAGGAACGAACGCCTAACCTTGGGTGTAGGGACTTAACTGTTTTCTTTGACCATCAGCCTGTTTTTCCACAGCCAGAATTCATACATGTATAATGCTTGAAGCTTCCTTGTTCTTATTTTCCATCCTCTGCAAATCTCACCTCTAACAAATGGGAAGGTGACTTCTAGCCTGGTTTTGACCTACTTGTGTCTCTTTTTGGAGCAATTTGCAGAATAACCAAAACCATTTCTTTAATCATCTTTACTATCTTAACCATCTTTATCTTTTAGGGTTACTCAGAAAGCCCAAAAAATCATAGATCTAACTAATTATCATTGCTCTTATGAAAATCATCTTCACTTCCCAAGAAACAATTGCACTATTCTAGACATGCACTATTCTAAATTGCACTATTCTAAACGCCATGCCAAATAGAGCAGGTATACAGCAGCATCAAGCAGGAGAAAGCACAGCAGAAGCAAGGGGACATTCTGGAGACAGTCACCTCAGGGCTTTGCCTCTCTCTCCAGGGTTTAGCTTTGCTATTTGGTGAATTGAACTCCATAAGCTCCATTGTTAACTGCAGCTCCCCGGACATGGTTAATGACATACTCACATGTTGGAAGGGATTGGCTCATCCTTTGGAATTTCTTTTAAAGGAGCTAATGCTATCGATGGGAACTTTGCCTTCATGAAAATTAACCTCCCAAAGGTCATGCTTCATAGTACTACCACCTTGGTTTTAGCACATGAACTTCAGTGGGGGCACACAAACAAGCACACAGGAACCTGCATACACATTACCCCCTTACACACACACACACACACACACACACACAGAGAGAGAGAGAGAGAGAGAGAGAGAGAGAGAGAGAGAGAGAGAGAGAGAGACTCCCCCCACATTGTTCCCTGCATCTTCCTCAAACACATTCACAAATTTACATAAATGACATTTGACTAGATGCTACTTCTTAAAAGTCATAAATGCCTTTCTTTGAAACATTTTATAGTCAATTTCTTCAGGATTTTAAGGATTTTTGTTTGTTTGTTTTTGAGACAGGGTTTCACTATGTAGCCTTAGCTGTCCTGGAACTCACTCTATAGATCAGAATGTTTTTTTTAATTGGCGTCACATAATACACAAAATGGTTATAGAGCTAAACCTAAGAGGTAAAACTACAGACCTTTATAAAGACTGAAAGGGGGTTTTCATCTGTGTGGTATGGCCCTATTGCAGAGGATGGATAGAATGAAGGTGGAAGTTTCTTCTCTAGCCATGTCCAGGTGGCAGTGGGTGAACATTGGTATAAGTCTTCAGACTGAGCAAAAATACATTTTGAAGCTGTCATGTGATTCTGCACAATAGAGAGAAATGTACAACCTGTAATTTCTTACCTGTTTCTTTCCTTTTCTCTGTCAGATTCATTAGACTTTGTTAGACTCCCAGGGGCACCTTGAAATTTAGAAGGAAAATCCAGAAACTCAGTATGATTCAGGTTTCATTTTAATTTTGCAGTGTGGGCTGTTTGATGTTAAAGGGAAAGGATCTTTTAGTTCTCCCCAAATTGATTATTAACACTCCTCCCTGACAGGAAACAGGAGCAGGTTGGTAACCTTGCTATGGACACACAGTTCCCAGAGCAATTAGACCTCATATATAGCCTGTTTTAACTCCTAGCACCCTTTGACTTAAAAACAGTTGTTTAAAAGTCTGTGTGAAGGAAGAAGGGGAGAATGTTTTGCATAAACGAAGCTCAAAGCTGAGTGTGGAGGGCACATGCTTAGTCCTGTACTCCAGAGGTGGAGGCAGTGTAATCACTTGATTCCAGGACTTCAAAACAAGGCCAGGCAACATAGAGAGACCCCAGCTGAAAAATAAAACAAAGTAAAACCCAACCCAATCAAAAGGCTATCAACAACAAAATCCAAGTCATGAAAAGTTCTATAGGCAAACATAAGATAATGTCTTAGTGACTTTTTGTTGTTGTTGTTGTTGTTGTTAAGAGTTCTTAACTGTTGTTCTTTGAGACATCTGCCTCCAGCGGTAATGGAGAAACTTGGGTATGGCTAACTGTATATGGACTGGCTTCTAACTGGCTTCTGTCACTTTTTAGTAGATTCGGATAAAATATACCCTTCTCAGATCTCTGAAATATTAATGGTTGTCAGCTTGACAGCATCAGACAGTCAGATCCACTATAGACTATAGTCAGCATGTTAGCTGATAAAGTAATGACTACCTACTGTTCAGTCACAAGCTCAAGGTTTTTAGGTTTATTTGGTTGTCATCTAAGTATAAACTTAAAGGGCTTTTCATCAGGCCAAAGGCACCTATGTCCAATCCATACCTGGCTCTCTGGACAGGAGACAAATGTACACGCTTCTAGCCCAAATCTGTAGTTTTTGCTAGGACTCAAAGTTATTAATATGTTCCTGCTGTTTGAAGAGATATCCAGATATCTGCTTTTTCTGCACTGTGGGCTTCAGTAAATAAGTTTTAACTTCTGTTCCTAGTTTAAACATGTCTTAAACAGGTTTCTGCTTCTGGTAAACACATCTGAGTATCAGTTGCTGACAACAGGCTGTTCTAAGTAGACTGCGAGCCCTGGACTTGCTGTGGATGTGAACCAGTCCAGCTGATATGGACACACCCCCATCTCTGCAACAGAGTCTGCCAACAGCTCCTGATGGATTCCCCATTGCCTAAATTCTCATTTTTGCTTTTGACTAGCATTTCAGCCTTCTTGGGTCCCTAACTTTGTCCCAAAGTCAATAGGAAGTATCATGAGAAAGAATACGTCACCCATTTTCCCTGGTTAAAATGCTAAGTCAGAAGGAACTCCCTTGCATGGGGATGCCAATATCTCTCACTCCCTGATGGGGACGCTGGAGAGACAGCAATTCCATGATTGGAATTTCCAAAAAAATGGGGGAATGAAGGGACCAGCTCCCCATTTCGGCAGCCATAACAGCCGAACACATGCTTGTGTGACCTTGCCTTGGTCACTAAGAGGTCAGATGCCTGCCTCGTGGCAAGGAACCAATCAGAAGTTAGCTGGTGGCGCTATGCTTTATGGCTCTGGGTGTGCTTTACGGACAAGTGCACAGCAATGACGTGCAGAGCATAGCAACCACCCTGGGAGGGCCTATGAGCCATAACAACCAGTTGCCCAATCAACACAGGGCAAACCCTCCAAGCTTGGAAGCACACCAATCCTGAGCCTGTGCGTACCCCTAGACACTCCCCTTACGCTGCCCTATAAAGATCTGTGTGCAGACGCTTCAAGCTGTCTTTTCTAGCCATCCGCCATGGCGGGTGGATGGGGTTAGCTCGTTAAACAACTATAATAAAGCTTCATGCAGTTTGCATAAAAAAGAGTTCTTAACTGTGAGCCACCCAAAAAATACAAACTAAAAACTTAAAATACCTAGTTTTGAATAAAATTATTTGTTAGAAATATATTTGATGATGAATTGATATTTCTAGTTTCTTTGTAAGAAGACAACTCAATTAAAATGGGCAAGAAATCAACACACTTTTCAAAGGAAATATGGTCAAAAGTACATGCAAAGATGTTCAATGTTTTAATCATGAAGGAAATTCAAATCAAATCCACAATGAGTTACAACTTCCCCCACACTAGGATGGTTACACTAAGACAGACAACAATAAATGTTGATGAAGGTGGGGGAAACTGAAAGTCTCATACAACAGCTATTGGTGATATGAAATAATTCAAGTGCTTTGGAATAGTTTGGCAGTTCTTCCCCCAAGTTAAACAATGTGTCACCATATGAGCCAGCTCTTCCACTCATAGCTATATACTCAAGAAATAAAAAACACTTTCACACTGGAATGTGTATACACACTCATAGCAGCTTTATTTGTCTCAAACTGGAAAGAAAGTAAATATTAATTAATAGGCAGCAACATATATTGGGGGCATGTATACAATGGGACAAATATGAAGTGTGGATATACACACAAATACCTGGAAACATCTTACAAAATGGCACTAAGAGGTCAGACAAATACTTTGGAAGTCCATTTATATAGAAGTTAATCGCTAGTGATAGAAAGCAGTGGTTGTAAGGACAGGGGACAGGGAGGAACCAGAAAGGAGGAGTTATTTGCTAAGATGCTGAATGTTCACTGACTTGACAGTAAGGATGGTTTTAAGGGTACAGACACCCATCACAATCCACCCACAATTGCACACTTTAAGCTGTATATACAGCTATCAATTTACCAAAGAACGTTAATGCGTCAGGAGCCTCCAAGTGCACAGTAAGCTTCATTTCTGCTTTCAACATTCCCAGGTGATGGAGAGGGACCAGGTGTAACATAATTGAGCACAAAATGAGGCATTGTTCTCAAAAATGTTCAAGACCTCGAACTTGATGCTACCTTTAATATAAGAATGTAAGAATCTGCAGAAGTCAGGCATGGTGGCCCGAACCTGTAATTCCAGCACTTAGGAGGCAGAGGCAGGAGGGTTAAGAGTGGAAGGCCAGCCTGGGCTACACAGAGTTACACAGGCTTAAAACAACACTACCCCAAATAAATGGCCTCATGAAGAAAATGTCCAGAAATCTCAGAGGACCATTGTTTTGTGAAATCACAGATGAATTGGGGCTCACAAAAACGTTAAGCTAGCTACAAATGCCAGGGCAAGTGGGGACTCAGAGGAAGATGTGTGAGATCCCTTGATTCCTTCCTCTTCTTTCACACTACCTCTTCATGGAGGCCATCTCTATGTGGATATTTCACAGACCTAAAACTATCTAGATGACCATAGTGGCTGGTAATGTGTGCACTCACTCCCATAGCAGATCTCATTAACAGTAACTGCAATTTTTGTTTAGGAAAATTGCTGATCTGGGACCAGCTAGAGTTTAACTTCCTACACGTGATCCTAGGTGTTCCATACTCCAGAGTAATGCAGCTCCTGACTCAGAGCTGTCCTAGAGAAGCCTGTGTGCATTCTGAGCTTCCCTAATACACTCCATCCTCCCCACTCCAACCCAAGGCACTCTTCAGCAATACCCCCTGCCCCACCCTGAAATCCCTATATTCTACTCCCTCTCTGGAAAGCTGCAAGGCTAGATGCTTCCATGTTGCCTGAAACTTGGTAGCAGAAAAACAAAAACCAGAAGGCAGGTATAGTGGTGTCTCTTAGAAGACTGAGGGAGTTTTCTGTTAAGGAAACTGTTAGTCAAGTCTGTTCTCAGAATTGCAGCATGGGATCCCGTGAGAACCTGCACCCTGGGCAGATAAGGCAGGGCTTCCCACATGGGAAGCAACCCTCCCCAATAACTCTAGCATCATGCTAGGGTCTTTTTAGGTCAGACTTGACTCTTGCTTGTAACACTGAATCCACTACCTATGTGTTTACTTTAATCCTGGGAACAGCTCCTCTCCACATGGGAAAGCCCCTTTCCAAGTAGTTGTCTTTCTTTCAACCAACAAAAAATGTTGAAAATTATATCTAATGATAAATTCAGAGAAGACCATCTTGCAGTTTCCTGGAGACACTGCTAGGACATTTACACAGCACCTGAAAAGCACCCAAAGTCTTACAAGGCAAATGGTCCAAAGGTAAGTATGGGGGGACAGGAAGAGGAGGAACTAGAAAACTACAGGAGTTTTGATAGTTTAAGCTTTTATAATCTAGTTGCTCCTCAAAACACACAAATGATCAATTAGCCCCATTCCCCATCCAGCTTGAGGGATGAAGCAATTTTCAGGCACAAAACAAGGAAAAGCACAAGTATCCCTCTGGTTACTCTGACTTTATTCCAGGAGAAACCCATTCTGTTAATTTTACACACCTGACTACCATACCTGAGAAAACTCACTACTTCTAACTGTCAGCATGGGGTTTGGAGTGCAGACACAAGGCTGAGCATGATACAGGAAGTAAAGTACAGAACTGACAAAGAGATGTGTTGCTATGTATGTAGGCTACCATTGGGGACCCTGGAACATTTCAAGGTATTCCACTCTGAAGTGCTTTACACATCTCTCCCTGCAGAGCCCACTTTCTGCTGAAAATGCATGCAAATGATCCTTCATCTAGGGACTTATCCTTGGGTATAGAAGCTGGTGACTGGCTTGGAGGATAGGTATCATTCACTCACTTCCTAGAGCCATGGAAATCAACACCCAAGAGCATGTGACAGAACTTGCATAGAGCTTCCTACTGTGGGCACCCGCTCTGAATGAGACCTAGTTTCCTGTATCTGTGCCAGCCCTAGCAGAGATTGTCTGAACAATTACTCCACCAGGGACTTAAAAGGCACTGTTCTTAGTATCTCTTTTTCTATTGGGAGATCTAAGTGACAGATACTCTGGACTACATCCATGAGCCACTGAAGCTAACCACTACATAGCACAAATCCTGCATAGCAAGAGATGAAGGCTTTTTCACTAGTACTCAGCATGGGGTTTGGAGTGAGGACACAAGGCTGAGCATGATACACAGCTGCAGGCTCACAGACAAGTAAACAATCACAGGACTAGAAGAAGGGGATCTACTGGAGGACAGAAATAAGAGCAAGTTACAAACCGAAACTTTACACAAAACATTTTATATACATAAACCGTGAGGGTGTGTGTGTGTGTGTGTGTGTGTGTGTGTGTGTGTGTGTGTGTGTGTGTGTGTGTGTGTCCAACCAGCATCCTGGGTTTTCAGGTCTTTCCATATTCTCTTGTCAGGATGCAGCTGTCTTTGATCCTCACTCAAATGGCAGAGAAGGTGCCATCACTCTTCCTTGGAGTGCCCAAGAGCTGCCTCCACTTCACCTGTACCACCAACCTATCCTTAGGCAACCTTTGCGACAAAGTCTTTCCTCTAGGATAGGAGAGGTTTAGAGAGTAGCTTGGTATCCAGGATGCTGAGCTAACTATACTGAGGGATACCAAAGGAGGAATATGACTGCCTCTGGCTTCCTTTTCAATAATGTTCCAGTTAAGGAGCCAGCCAGGCTTAAAGGAAGGGAGGTGGGGGTTGTCACATCACTCAGAGGGCCACGTTTACCACCACACCATCAGTCATGGGTTGGGAAGGCAACTTTAATATTCTAAGAAATGTTATCTGAAAGATAACTGTCTGACCAGACTCATTTTGGGGGCCATCTAAGTACAAATTCCTAAGTTGTCATCACCACAAAGTGGGTTGCCTTAAAATGGATTAGCAGACAAACTTGAAGCTTTAGGCACTGGGGTAGAGGGGTAGGAGTGGCCAGTATGGCCTTCACTGAGTGGGAGGGGAGGAGACTGAAGCCAGCAGGGTGATGGGGGTACAAATGCTGCCATGTCTTACCTAGACCCTGTTCCAGTGAGAGACCAGAGGAAAGGAGCTCTTCTCCCAAAAAGAAGACCCTCAGGGTCCCTTGACCTTAACCTCTCTGCAACATTTGGTACAGACCCCCCAAGCAGCAGCAAGGGGCACATACATAGGGTACAAGTTTTCACTGACAAGCATAGTTTGTGCTCCAGGACAGCAGGGTGCTCTTGTGCTTTTCTGCAAAGCATTAGGCTAATTTTAGAGCCACTCTCAACTTATAAACTTTTAATGAAATAAAGTACTTTTAGTATGCTCTAAATAGAAACACAAACAACTCTTAAGGGGAGGCAACCATTCCACTAACATGTTAACATGAGAAAGGACATGGTTCATCCCTCTGTAAACTTCAATGTAACTGTGCTTAGTGTTGGCTGGACACTGCTGCTTGTCTCCCAACCATATCAGGCAATTCTCATGTGGATGGGAGAGACCAACTCTGGATTATGCAAATCTGCTCACCTGGAGACCTCACTGACACACCTAAGCATACACTGCAGTACCCTGCCTAGGCTTCTCGAGGAGCCTTCCTGTGCAATCTCTAGGCATCAACTGTATAATCAAAGACTAGGGAGGGAGCCTTCCTTTTCTACCCATCAGGGAAGGAGTAGGGCAGATAACACAGGGTGGGTGGGGCCACCCTGTCATTCTGAGTTGCTGCCCTGTTTCCAGTCTCAAGGTGAGGATGGGCCCTGGGCCTTCTCAGCGCACAGGAAACTTACATTGTTTTTGCTGTCGCTTTCTTCTGCTGGCTGGCATTGCAGATCCTGGCTGAGCAGTGACTTTTCCTCCAAACCTGAGGTGCTGGCAGTAATCAGCTTCTGTTTCTTGTCATCTTCGTCATCATGGATGCGCAAATGGCGACACAGCAGCAACTTGTTCTCGAAGACCTGGTCGCAGCGCTCACACACTTGGGGCTTCTCACTGGTGTCGACGGGCTGGGGCTCTGAGGAGCTGCCTTCCCCGGCTTCCTGGGCCAGGAGCATGCAGCCATGCTGGAGCCCCTTCCCAAGGCCATGGCGCTGGAGCCTCACACTACCATGCACCACCTGGTGCTTGAAGAGGTTGGCCCGGCGACCAAAGGCCCGGCCACATTCGCTGCACTCATAGGGCTTCTGGCCACTGTGCACTAGCTGGTGTTGGCTAAGGCCGGAGTGGCCACGGAAGGCTTTACCACACTCACGGCACGAGAACGGCCTGTCACCTCGGTGACTGCGCTGGTGGTGGATGAGCTGCGAAATGCCCTTGAAGGGCTTGCCGCACTCCTGACAGATGTAGGGCTTCCGTCCGCTGTGGGTACGCTGGTGCTCAATGAGGTTGGAGCTGCGACTGAATGCCTTGCCACACTCACCACACTCATAAGGCCGCTCGCCGCTGTGGATGCGGGCATGCTCAAGAAGCGCGAAGCTCCTCCGGAACACCTTGCCACACACTCGGCACATGAAGGGCATTTCGCTGCTGTGGATGATCTGGTGCTTGACAAGGTTGGAGCTGCGGGTGAAGGTTTTACCACACTCCTCACACTCAAAGGGTTTGTTGCCGCTGTGGATGTGCTGATGCTCCAGCAGCGCCAATCTGCGCCGGAACAGCTTCCCGCACTCGCTGCACTTGTAGGGTTTCTCGCCACTGTGGATGATCCGGTGCTTGATGAGATTGGAGCTGCGGCTGAAGGATTTTCCGCACTGCTGACACAGATAGCGCTTATCTGCGATTCTGGAGTGCTGGTACCTAACAATGGGATTTGGCCTGAAGTCATGAGGACGTCTCTGCACTGACGATCCCGAGGTGTCTCTAAGGAGACCTCTTCCGAAAAGTTTTGGTTTTGAAGTCAGTGTCTTGTTCTTTATCCCATTCCCTGTAATGACAGAGCCACAAACAGTGTCACTTCCTTAGGTTTTTGTGGAGCATTCCCCGATTTTCATCTTCCCACTAAGGAACTGTGGAATAAACAACAACAACAACAACAACAACAACAACAACAACAACAACAACAAAACCATCAGGCAGGCAGGAGGGAGAGTTTCTGCTCTTTCTACAGGGTATGCTGGAAAGTGCAGTGGAGCTGCAGTGGTAGACACCAGGGTATCCAAAGTCTCTTTTCATCCATGCCCAGTAAAGGAGGGAAGCATTGGGGACACCAACACCCCTCACTAAAGAGGATGTCTCATCCAAAGTTTTAGCATCCACACCACCTTCCTTAGTCCAGCCCTTGCTTTTTATCCTCAACACTACCAAGCTGGCTGAGGGTACCTTCCTTGCTCACCAGCACAGGATCCTGTTGTAGCCCCTATTCCACCATCTGTAATCCAGGGCTTCTCCCCTCGCTCCAGCTGGGACACAAGGTTAGGCTTTGAGACAGCGAATCCTGTTCACAGAAATAAAGAAAATCAGCACCTTTCTAGCTAAGGACAGAATAATTTTTAAACAGAGCTAGCTCATCCTGTGTCTTCAGAGAGCAAAGAACTCTTCAGAAAGTATAGCCAAGAAAAAGCACCCTAGTCATATGCTTGGGGCAGCATATTTATCCACTAAACTCAAGTGAGAATTCTAGAAGTCTTAAGGGAAGATGTGTCCCCAAACTTTCCTTGATGGTCAGAGAGAACCCAGGGAAGGAAGATGTCAGCAAAGAGGAAGGCCCAAGCTTAGACACTGTTCATTAGAGGAAGAAGTTGGGACACATGACTCTTGTCACTCACTTCTCAGTGCCTTTGAGTTCATCCACACAACCTGTGAATCTTGATTTTGCCTGGAACTGGCAAGATGAACATCCTCTAGTAGATCACAAACACAGGAGGATGTAGCATGTTGAAGTAAGAAGAGAGCAGCTGGCTGGAAGTTGTTCCAGCTCCTGCCTAGATTTCTTCAGACTTGGGAACCAAGTACATTGCCTGAACCTAGCATGGGGCCTCATGGCCATTGTAAGTGGAAGATATTGCTAACTTCTATAAAGCAAGTTGAATACCAAATGCATCTGTTGTAAAAATGGAATGAGTCTAAAATGCTGCAAGTAAACATTCCAGTGTAATAGGCATCTGTTTCTGTATAGAAAGATACTTTGTCAATGTCTGAGTTTATGTGCAAAATGAGTCTGACAGATCATTACTGAATTTATCCCGAGTATTTACAAGTCCAAATTATTTAGGAGAACTCCTTTTTGATACCACAGCTGATCTACAAGGTATGGATCAGATAAAGAAATGTACTTATTCTTCAGTTCATAGCAATCAACAGCAAGAAAATTCAGAACTGGAGTTCAGAGACAGTAGGTGGGACTGGGTGTGTATACTTGGTAAGTTCACTTACCCACGGACACCAAATGGCTATAGTTCTCCAGCATGACCTGCTTGTAGAGATTCTTCTGTTTGAGATCAAGAAGCTTCCATTCTGTCTTTGTAAAGTACACAGACACATCGTCAAAAGATACTGGTACCTACAAGCAATTTGTGTGGAAGGGAATTAAATTCCATGTTAAGCCTAGATACAAACAAAGAAATATGGGATCCTCCTGCCTCTGGAGAGTTCACCAGTCAGGAGAAACTCAGCAGCGAGTAGTACTGTCACAGGAAAGAGGAGCAGACAGATGTGGAAAACCTAGCAAAGGGAACTCAGGAAAGCACCACGCCACAGGGCTTGGGGCAGCAAAGCTCTCTCCTGACCTGAGAAGTCTAAGATCCAAGCAGAACATCGGAGAGAGACAGCTCAGGGCAACTTCTGAGACAGTGAGAGAGAGGCTGACTACTTACCTTGGGCTTTGTTCTCAGAAGAATGGCTGCCATAGTCAGGGCTCCAACCACAGCACAGCTGGAAGGCTGAGAGAAGTGCAAAGAGGGTTAGTGAGGTCAGGCTGGTCTGGTGCGGCTTGCTTCAAAACCTGGTTTATTATTATTATTATTATTTGCCAAATAGCAGGGCAAGGCAAGACTGTGGTGTATGTGAGCCATATGTCCCAAAGAAAAGGCGTATTTCTTCTCCAGAGGCCAGTTCCTATGCCCTCCTACAAGGAAGAGGCAATGGTGTTTTTTTTTTTTTTTTTTTTTTTTTTCTCTGGAAGCTTAACCTAGGTCAATGATCACTTTCGTTACAGCTTGATGGGACCACTGCAACAAAGTACCACTTGCTGGAGGGAGGTTTAAAACCACACATGCACACTTTCTTCCAGTTTTGCAGGCTGGAAGCCTGAGATCTGGGTGTTAGTGGGTTCTCTCTTCATCCTGAATGCTGGTCTTCTTGCCTCTATCAGTCATTGGGTAGTATCCAGTGATCCTTGGCTTATAGCTGCATCCTTCCAATCATTTCCTGAATCTTCACATGGCTGTCTTCTCTCTGTGCACTTAGATCCAAATTTCCCTAGTCTTATATGACACTATTCATTGGATTAGGGCCTACCTTACTCCAATATGGCCTCTCTTTAACCTTATTTACATTCACAAAGCTCTACTTCTAAGTAAGGGAATCTCCCCAGACAGTTAGGGATGGACATCAAGTATCATATTTTAGAGACACAATGCAATTCAGCCACCAACACATTCCCAAACTTAGCTTTCAGGCTTTTCTATCTCCCACTGAGTGGGCCAAGATCTAGGGATGACATACTGACTTTGCACACATGCCAGGAACCCCTGACCAGCCTTCCAAATGAGCCTTGTCTTCCTCTTTATCATTTCCTTTTAAAAATTATTTTTTATTTATTTTATTTTGACTGCATGTATGTTTAAGTGCCATGTGTGTGCAAGGTATCTGAGGAAGCCAGAAGAAGGTGTCAGATTATCCGGGACTGAAATTACAGATGATTGTAAGCCACCATGTGGGTTCTAAAACAACACACATGGGTTCTAAAACAACACCCTGATCCTTTGGAAAAACAGCTGAGATGTCTCCCTAACCCCCTTCACTTCTTCCTTTTTTAAAAACCTCTCTCTTCTGTCCATCATCCTATCCCTCCAATTTTTCAGACATTCCTGGAAGCTCCATTTTTGGAGCTCCACTCTTCCTTTAGTGTCTGGGTCCATGTTAAAAAAAAAAAAAACTCCACAGACATACTGCAACCTCCAGGTGCAGAGTCAGAGTGGCTAGTGAGCAAAAAGAGAAGAATGGTCCATTGTGAGACACAGTGGAATGGGATCTACAGGAGATGGGTGGGGGCACTCTGATGAGGTGATGTGTGTAATATGGCTGTGTGCTTAAGAGTACAAGTGTCTCTAAAAGCCAGAGACAATCTGATCCCCTGGAGCTAGAGTTAGAAATGGATGTGAGACATCTGCTGTGGATGCTAGGAATTGAAATTGGATCCTCTGGAAGAACAACACACACACACACACACACACACACACACACACACACACACACACACACACCCTATACATAATTAAACAGTACTAAAATAAAATTTTGAAATATTTTTAAAAGGTGTATCTTTTAGGTGGGACAGATACTATAGTTACTAGGTGGAAGATTGGAGGAGGCTGGGAGATCACACATCAAAATACTAATCTTAAGTTAACTGTGGAGCAGAGGGCAGGACAGATCTGTCACCAGAATGAGCAGGAAAGTACTCTGGGCACAATCTAACTGCAAGCTAATGCAGCCTTTGAACTGAGTTGAGCTTTTGGACTCAATGTCCTGTGTTAAGAGGATCCTGAGGCCAGAGGTACAATTGGGCTGATCCAGAAGGTATATTCTTTCACAAGTCAACCAGTACAGTTTGTGCAAACTAGTATCATGTGTGAAAGGAAGCTGGAAGGAATACTTTCCCATATATGATATGAGTTTTGTTCCTAAGAGTTGGTATAAAGAACAGAGTCATGAGACTCACTGAAGATGATGGAGACTGTGAGGTGGCTACCAGAGGGTTCATCAGTGTTCATTCGGTGGGTGGATAATCGCATTGAGGCACAGAAGAAAATATTCTTTTAAACAAATTTGCATATTGAAACAGTTGACAAAATGTTTAAACTATTCTCAGTTTAGACTACTCCATAAACAAACAACAATAAGAGAATGAAAGGAATAATGTAAGATGGTGGCCACTGCTAAAGCTGGGCTTCATCACACTCTTTCTGTCTGCCTGTACACTTGACAATGTTTACTATAGTTTAGATATGAAAGTCACCCAAAGGCCCAAATATTGTCATCCGGATCCACACGGTAGTTGCTTTTTTTCATTGCTGTGACAAAATAGATGATGAACACAACTTAAAGGTTTATTTTCACACACAATTTGAGAGTATACTGTCCAACACAGGGAGGAAGCCATGGTGGCAGGTGCATAAGGCAGCTGGTCACAGCCAGGAAAAAGACACAGAGAAATTCTAGTGCTGATTTTGGTTTCTCCTTTTCCCTTTAAAATATTTTTTTTTTTTTGGTTTTTCGAGACAGGGTTTCTCTTGTAGACCAGGCTGGCCTCGAACTCACAGAGATCTGCCTGCCTCTGCCTCCCGAGTGCTGGGATTAAAGGCGTGTGCCACCAACTCCCGGCTAATATTTACGTTTTTTAAAATTAAGTGTGTGTGTGTGTGTGTGTGTGTGTGTGTGTGTTTATGTGGGGAATGTGTACCTGAGTCTAGTTGCCTACAGATACCAGCAAACGACTTTGGATTGCCATAGAGCTGGTGTTATAGTCGTGAACCACCTCATATGGGTTCTGAGAACTGATCTTGGGCCCCTTCGAGCAAAGAAAAAGCACTCTTACTGCTGAACCATCTTTCTAGACCCTCTTTTCCCCCCTCTTTATTCACTTAAGGACTACACTCCATGGGACAATGCCACCTCTATTTAGGGTGCTCTCTCCCTCCTTAGTTAAGTCTCTCTGAAATATCCTCACAGACATGCCCATAAGTTTGTTAGGCAATTCTAAATACAGTCCAGTTGACAAAGAACATGAATCAGTACATGGCAATGGAACCTTTGGAAAATGCAGCTTACTGGGAGGCCTTGTCATTGTCATTGTCAGTGTGCCCTCAAAGTGGATAGTAAGATTCTGGCTGTGGGAAAAAAAGTGGCCCTGACAGAAACCTAACAAGCCCCCAATGCCGTTGCAAAACATGTTTACTGGAGCAGAATGTTCCTGAACCCAGGCTTGAGACTAACCGCCTCTTCCTGAGCTCCCCCTCCCTCTTCTGGTGCTATGGTATAAAACTAGCCCAGGAAAAAAATAAAGAGCCTTCTGAGCACCAAGCCAGTTCTCTGTGTTGTTAATCCCAACACCCTCCGCAGATTCTCGGTCCCAGGCCGTGCAGGCACGGCACTGGCCTCTTTTTAAAAAGATTTTATTTACTTATTATTATGAATACAACATCATGCCTCCATGTATGTCTGCAGGCCAGAACAGGGCACCAAATCTCATTATGAGATGGTTGCGAGCCACCATGTGGTTGCTGGGAATTGAACTCAGGATCTCTGGAAGAGCAGTCAAGTGCTCTTAACCTCTAAGCCATTTCTCCAGCCCCCTGGCCTCTTTTTTTCTACTTTGTGATACACACAGTGGTTTTGCTATACCATATTGATTTGCTAAGACACAGGTCCAAAGCCATGGCCAGTGAATTAGCAAGGTGAAAGCTCCAATCCTGTAAGCCAAAGGAAAACTTTTCTCTCTATAAGATGATTGTATCAAGCATTTTATTACTGTAATAGGAAGCTGA
Source organism: Cricetulus griseus (assembly GCF_003668045.3). Classification (NCBI taxonomy): domain Eukaryota; kingdom Metazoa; phylum Chordata; class Mammalia; order Rodentia; family Cricetidae; genus Cricetulus; species Cricetulus griseus. Next base: position 2,316,479 of record NC_048604.1, read on the forward strand.
ATAAACATGTTCAAAAGCAAAAGGGCAAAAAGAACTATAGAAACCATTTGCATAGGGCTGGGAAGTAGTTCATCAGTAATATACTTGTCTTCCAAGCATGAGGCTCTGAGTTTGCTACCCAAAACCCATGCCAAAATCTAGGCCTGGGGCTGGAGAGATGGCTCAATGGTTAAGAGAAGTCTGCTCTTCAAGAAGACCCAAGTTTGCTTTCCAGAACCCACATGTTGGCTCACAACCATCTCTAACTCCATGGGATCTGATACCCTTTTCTGAGCTCTGAGGGCACCAAGCACTCACACAATACATACATACAGGCAAAACATTCGTACAAATAAAATAAATAGAACTTTAAAATACAAAAATCTGGGCCTGATGGTTAACATTTGTAATCCCAGTGCAGGGGAACTGTAGACAGGTAGACTACTTCTGGGGCTCACTGGCTTAGTAGTGGAGCTCCAGGTTAAATGAGACATCTCAAAAACAAAATGAATGGCTCCTGAGATTGCTCATTGGGGAGATATTTCAAGTGTCAAGAATGGAGATTAGATATCCAGTACCTATATAAATGCCAGGTGGGTGTGGTGGTCCATCTATAATCCCAGTACACAGGAAACAGAGTCAGGGACCCTTGGAGTAAGCTAAGTAGCTACACTAACCAGCTCAGTTGACCAGCTCTAGGTTCAAGTGAGAGACTATTTCTCCATATATAAGGTAGAGAGTTGTTGAGGAGGACACTTAATGTCTACCTCTGGCCTCCATATATACAAATATGCACATACATTGCACTACCATGCATGTATGTCCTCAGATATGGAAACATACATAAACTTAATGCCTATTCTCCCCCAACACAAGGAAAACAAATCCATTTGGATGGTTAATCAATGAGTTAAAAACAGTTACCACATGACCAGGCAATTCCACTCTGAGTGCATACTCAAAATAATTAAAAACAGGTGTCTACACTAAAATCTGTGTACCCACATTCATAGCAGTCACACTAGCCAACAGGCATAAAACAGTCCAAGCATCCATCAACAGAAAATAGATAAACAAAATGTGGTATATATAAACAATGGAGTATTGTTTGTGCATAAAAGGAAGGAAATTGTGATGTATGCTACAACATGGATGAACCATAGTGATTTTTTTTGAAGTTAAAAATGTCAGACCTAGACACAAATGGCCACATATTTTATGATTCCATTTATATGATGTAATGACATTTCACAAGAGCTGTCTTGACCTAGTTTTTGGTTGTGGCTAAAATCTTTCTCTTTTATAGGCAGTTGCTAAGTCCCTATTCCTACCACATCTTAAGGTCCCAGTTTTAGGGCTATTAAATACTCACCCCAGCTTTTTTTTTATCAGGTTCTCTATCAGGGACTAGATCCCAGAAAACTAGGGGGCTGCTACAGTTCCACAAGGAACTGACCCAATTCCTGTTATACACAAGATATCCTAACAGTTTTCCTGTCCCTTAATGCACCTCCATGTAGCCCCAAGTGGCAGTTTTCTCTCATTCAGGGGTGCAAATAAGATAATTCTTGCTGCCTTTATTTTGCTACAATATCAATGTGTAGTGAACCCCCCATGAAATTCTTTTTTTTTTTTTTTTTTTTTTTTTTTTTTTTTTTTTTTTTTTGGTTTTTCGAGACAGGGTTTCTCTGTGTAGCTTTGGAGCCTATCCTGGCACTCGCTCTGGAGACCAGACTGGCCTTGAACTCACAGAGATCCGCCTGTCTCTGCCTCCCGTGTGCTGGGATTAAAGGCATGAGCCACCAATGCCTGGCGCCCCCATGAAATCTTTATAAAACATAATGAGTCTGAAAGAGGCAAATTCATAGACAGAAAACTGGACTGGGAGCCCAGATATGAAGAATGACTTAGTAGATTCAGGGGTTCCTTCATAGAGCAATGAAAATTGTGTAGAACTAGATATAGGCAGGGCTGAATAGCACAGTGAAAGCACTGAATGTCACTGAATGATTTCCTTTAAAACAGTGCCTTTAATTTTAATTTTTTGGTTTTTTGAGACAAGGTTTCTCTTTGGCTTTGGAGGCTGTCCTGGAACTAGCTCTTGTAGACCAGGCTGGTCTCGAACTCACAGAGATCCACCTGCCTCTGGCTCCTGAGTGCTGGGATTAAAGGTGTGTGCCACCAACACCCGGCTCTAATTTTAATTTTTTTAATTTTATTATTTTGTGTTTGGGTGTTTTCGTTGTTTTTCTTGCATGCATGCCTATGTATCAGTACATTCCTGGTGCTTACAAAGACCAGACGCAGGTCCCCTGAAATTGCAGTTACAGATGGTTGTGAGCTCCCATTTGAGTTTTAGAAACGGAATTTGGGTTCTCTGCAAGAACAGCTAGCACCACAGAACCATCCTTTCAGCCCTGCAAATGGTATCTCTATGTTAAATGACTCTTGCCTCATTAAAAACGGAGGGAAAGCAGCACTCAGAAGGTAGAGGCAGTAGGATCTCTGTGAGTTCGCGACCAGCCTGGTCTACAAGAGCTAGTTCCAGGACAGCCTCCAAAGTTACACAGAGAAACCCTGTCTCGAAAAACCAAAAAAAAAAAGAAAAAAAGAAAAGAATAGAAAAAGGAAGGAAAGGAGGCTGAGGAGATGGCTCAGTTGATAGTATTTACTTAGCAAGTAGGGGGACCTGAGGTAGTGAACAATTGGGTAAGATGTTCCCATATCAACTTGTGGCCTTCCTGCATAGATATGCACTGAGATTACACACAAAAACATACACACATATAAGAAGGGAAAGGGGTTCTTTCAATCATTTGGATACCCACAGGTTACATGTGCATTTCATTATTGACACTCGGAAACACTAAAGGAGTGTGGAGAAGATGGTCCAAGTGTTTGGGGTTAAAATTATTATTTTAAAGTACAACATGATCATGGGTTGGTGGTGGCACATGCCTTTAATCCCTGCACTCGGGAGGCAGAAGCAGAAGGATATGTGAACTTGAGGCCAGCCTGGTCTACAGAGACAGTTCCAGGACAACCAGGGCTGATAGAGAAACCCTGTATTGAAAGACCAACCAACCAACAAACAAAAAGCAACCGTTTCAAAAAAAACCAACAACAACAACAAACCCTGTAACACTAATAAATAAAAGACTCAGAGACTGATATTGGAGTTCACACTTCAAGCTGAATATCAGAAAACCAAAGTAGCCGGCCACTAGCTCTCACCTCTAGCTCAGGCTGAAAGGGCTGGTCCACACATGAGCTCTCACCAAGTCTCAAACTGCTGCCTTTCCCCAGTGTGGCTGCAGAACAACTGCCTCTCTGAGACCTTGTTTCTGTCTTATATACTTCTGTAATGTTGGGATTATGGTGTGAGTTCTAATTCTTTTTTTAAACTGATTCACTCTTGTGTAGATCTGGGTGGCCTTGGACTCACAGAGATCTGTCTACCTCTTAATCCTGAGTCCTAGGATTAAAGGTGTGTGCCACCACCTCCTAGCTTCTGCCTGCTGGGATTAAAGGTATGTACCACCACTACCTGATTTCTATAGCTTGGGCTGACTTTTCTCTTCTGAATCCTCAAGCAAGCTTTAATAAATCATAAATAATATATCATTACAACAAACAAACAAACAAAAAACAATCATGGAGATGGCTAAGTAGGTAAATTCACTAGTCATATAAGCTTGACAACATGGATTTGATTCCTGGAACCTACATTTTAATCAAACAAAACATATGATGGTGCAAATCTGTAATCTCAGCACTCCTAAGGTAAGAAGGGAGGTACAGATAGGAGAATTGTTTGATAGCAGCTGGGCCAACCTAGCCTGGAGTATTTAGATCAGCAGAAACAATAGAGACTCCACCTATTGGTATGGTAGGTGAAACTGACTTCCCAAAATTGTCCTCTAATCTTGTGTGCACCATGGTGCTTGCCCTCCCTCTCAACCATAATGGCACCACAATGCCACTACCATTTCAGAAAACTCAGAAGCACACTTGCTTCAACTTATCCCTGCCCACATTTGAGGTGGTACACTGATGTTATGTTGTACTACAGTTAGGACCATGGGCATGTGGAAGGATAAACTTTTGGAATTGATAATCACACAAGGGGGCTACACAACAGTGTCTGTCCTTGAGACCTACTCCCTGCATGGTCTCAACTCTTGCAAAGACACAGCAAACCTCATGGAGATCCCTGGTAAGTACCAGATAGCTAGTCTGCTGGGTGATATGCTCTAGTATGTGTGTGTAAGCATCTGGAAGACCTTGGTGGAACTGGAGAAAATCTTCCTATTGGCTACCCTTTTGGGTCCCTAGAACACAGGACAAGTTGAAGGATGATTTTAAGCCTGAAAACTCAAGTCTGTCCCCATATAAGGTTGGGCCTGCCTGAGGAATGTCCAGTAGGCTTGGGTCTCAGGGCAAGCATCTGGGAAACAGATCAACCTGTAAACCTAATAATCCCTTCCCCTAGGTTTTGGTCTTGCCAAGGGTCTTGCTCATAGACCAGCAGTGGCTTCCCCCACTCCTGCTTGCAGTGGAGTAGGAGGTGAGGAGGGTGAGAAGGAGAGGGCGGGGCTGTCTACTGCTGGGAAGCCTGGCAGAGAAAGAGACCTGTGATGCTACAGACTACCACGAGGTGGGGTGCTTTCCCCAGACAAAGAAACCAGAACAGCCACCAAATAAACAGCAAGAAAAACATTCAGAATCCTCTTTAGTCACATCACAAGGGGACTATGTGCCTTTTCATCCACAAGAAAGGATATGTAGATTATGTAGGGTGGAACTTTCCTTGGAGTCTAGCAGCTCAAGGCCCCCAACTACCTCTCCTCAGACCAACCTGCTGCTCCTGATGTTAGGAGGCTCTAGATACCTGCCCTTACTCTCTACCTGGTAGAAGGGCCAGAGAGGGACAGACACCTAAGGAGCCTGGCTGGTCAAGGCCCTCAGGGATCTCCCCTGTGACTATTGACCCCAGGCTTAGTTCCAGGAGGAGGGGACCAAGGCTGGCCTAGACAGAGGTCCACCAACCACGGATGCTTGCTAAGGGATCCTCTGGACATGTGGGTCAGATTCTGACCCTTTCTGCCCACAGTCTTACCAAGACTATCATTCAGAGTAAACTCACAGGGCCCCCTTTGACCTCTCCTTTCCCATTTCCTCCCTCAGATGAAGTCAAACTGGCTTTAAAGCTCTACCTCTTATGAGTCACAGCACTCTTGCCTCAGGGCCTTTGTACCAGCTATTCCTTCTGCCTAGAATGTTCTTCCAAAACAGAAGCACGTGGCTTATTATTTCATCACCTTCAAGTCTGGGCAGAAATCTTGACTTTGAAAACAAACCTTTTCTAGTCGCAGCACCTAAACTTGCAGTTGGGCCTCCTTTTTCAGCTCTTACTATCTTTCATTCAACCTACGTAGTTATTATTTTTAAATGTTTGTGGTTTATGGTCTGTGCTCTGTCACTAGACCTCCAAATATAGAGCAGAGATTTTTGCTATCTCCTTCTCTGATAGACCTCAGACAAGTCTGTAACAACCTGGAGAGCTGAAGAAGGAACTGTACCCAGTGCTTCCCTACAGTGCTTGTTATGACTAGTTCCATCTTTCAAAGAGCCAGGTTGTTACAGACTTCTATCACCTTTTTTGCCACCTCTCACTCTGCTCTTACCTTCCTAGGCATTGGCTTGGCTAAGCTTATTGATTTTCTCTCTTGGATGGGGGAAGCAGGCTAGGCACTGGTCAATACACACAACTGAAAGGCACAACCTTCTACTCCTGTGAGCCACAGGTTCCTGATTTTAATGTCCTGTCCCAGTCTGGGGGCCCTCGAGGCTTGTGCCTGTGGACTGTTGGCCAGGTGCCCCAACACTGCTATGATTTCACAATTCAAGCCTGCCCGGAGTTCCCACACCCAGAGGTGCAAACCCCAAATTACCTGTGCAGATCAGCAGTGCAATACTCCTGTGCCAGACCTAGTGTCGGCGTCTGAAAATCAGGAGAGAAATGCTAAAACAAGACTTCAGTTTCTTAGCGACTAGCCTAGGCCGGCTCCTCTTCCCTGAGGCCCTAGAAGGGGGCATTCCTGAGTTACTCTGCCCAGCTTTTCCAGTGTTGGCCCACCACCCAGGGCTTCCCCAAACATTGACACCAAAACTCCTCCTTCCACCCCCTGGCCACCTGTACCATTCTGCACTGCTGCTGAGATGGGCCTGCAACTCGCAGTGCCTCCCTTCTCCCTCCTGCCTGCGTACCTGCGCTGCAGGCATCTTTGGCCTCCCCTCTGCACCCCTACATTGGGCACAACCGAGGCTAAGGATGCTGCCTCCTAGAAGCTCTCTCAGAAGGTGCCTCTGAGAAGCTCAGAGCTCTCAGTGGGTTGTCGACCTCACCTCTGTTCAGGCGGCTTGCACTGAGTAGCTGTCCATCGGCCAGTCCGCCGCTGCTGCGGAGGAACGGGGTGTGCAAGCAGTCAGGGCCAGGGCGGGGGCGACGGCGGCGTGGGAACCGGGCGCAAGTGGGGACACGGAGCATGCGCGGCGCTGCAGGAGGGCGGCTAGGCTGGCTCCTGGCTCTCTCCGTCAGGCTCCCGCCTCACTCAGACATCTGGTCTCACTCTCCACTTATGCGGGACACTTCTGTTTTCCGTCTGGGCTGCTTTGAATCAGTTTGGTTGCAATGGTCATCTGAAGCAGACACCCGAGGCCCCATTGATCCCACATCATTGGTTAAGCACCTGCAATGGATCAGACTGCCTACCTTCTATCCATCCATCCATCCATCCATCCATCCATCCATCCATCCATCCATCCATCCATCCATCTCTCTAGCATCAAGTGGCCAGGCCATGGTCTCCTGTGAGCAGGAATGACAAGGATCAGAAAAGGAGTATAGGACATGAAGGGGGATTTAGGAGATGGCAAGGTAGACATGGACAGAAAAGAGGAAGTGCAAGAAGAGGGTGTGACTTACTCTCTCAGGTTACCCCATGTGGTCTGCAAGGCAGCCCCCAGGGTAGGGTTGATATTTCCCAGCAGATGACTTAAATATAGTGGAACTAATATGGAAACCCAAGGATTGGACTTGGACACTTCTCTCTGGACAGTGTTAAGATCTTCTAAGAAAAGTTAGTTTGACAAAGAGCAAAAGATAAAGAATAAGCAAAATCAACCATATTGCTGGTTCTACTGATGCCTCCAAACCCTGCCTGCTGGGAACTGAGCTGTACCTTCTCTTATAAAGAGCACCTAAAGCTCTTGTCTTTAGGTGGCTCTGGGGCCAGGCCAAGTCTGGGGCAAGGAGCCCTCTGCAAGCCTGTGATCCTACTTTCATATGTCCCGGGCTTAGAGGAAAGCTAGGAAACCCTGGGAAGATGCTTCCTGCATCTGGGGAGTATGGGGGGGGGCAAAATCAAGCACAGCTTTGGAACCCCATTCCTGGAATAGGTTGGGAGGCCCCCAGGGACCCTCAGCTGTGTGTTTCAATAAAGAGATGCTTGCTCACAGGGGCTGCTGGACAGGCAGGCCTCCCAGAGTAATGTGTTCAACTCCTGACTCCTGGGCCCATGAGTGTGGCCACACATAAGAGACATCTTTGTGGATGTTGTCCCATTAAAGATGGAGAGGTGGCCCCAAGGCCGATGACAGAGGTCCTGGTAAGAGGCAGAGCAGAGACTCACAGAAGGAAAAGGCAAGGTAAAGAGCAAAGAGGTAGGGGTGTGTGGCCACAGACAAGCAACACCTGGAGCTGCTAAGAGGGCTGGAAGGGGTCCTCTCCAGTCCATCTGAAGGAGTGCACACTGACTTTAGACTTTGGTCTCTAGAGTTGTGGGAGCCAGGTCCTTCCAGGCTCTGCTCATTTGCTGTGACCACCCCAGGACACTTATTCTTGAGGCAATCAGGGGAAATTAAAGTGTTTTAGGAGCCTGGCATGGTTGCATATACCTTTAATCCCAGCACTTGGGAGGCAAAGGCAGGTGGATCTCAGTGAGTTCAAGGCCAGCCTGGTCTACAGAGTGAGTTCCAGGACAACCAAGGCTACACAGAGAAACCCTGACTTGATATTCCCCTCCCCCAAAAAGTGTTTTAGGGATGGTTAGAGCTGAGGGGACTCTGTGTCCACACTATCAGGATCACTAAACTGGTATGGAGACTACCTTGGCAATGCCCCTCCCTTGTGCCTGACCATTCCAAGGATCCTGAGCACCATTCTGGTCTATTCTATTACAAGTGAGTCATGAAAGTCCAGCCCCCAATCCAAAGGGCAGAATTAAGCTATAGCCCTTGAAACTTGTGTGCGTTGCTTCTTTCTTACCAGGTACATTCCAGGGATCAAATTCAGGACAACAGGCTTGTCAGAAAACACCTTAACTTGCTGAGCCACCTTGTTGGCCCCTAAAATTATACTTTTAGACACATGTCGAAGGCTTTTTCAGCATCTAGTGAGATAATCATGTGGGTTTTTCCTTCAGTTTATTTACATGGTGGATTACATGGATGAATTTTCGTATGTTGAACCATCCCTGCATCTCTGGGATGAATCCTACTTGGTCATGATGGGTGATTTTTCTGATGCGTTCTTGAATTCAGTTTGCCAGTATTTTTTTCAGATATTTTTCATTTGAATTAGAAACAAGATTGTTTTAGATGACAATCCCAGTTCCCTTCTCCCTTCTGTCCTCCTCTACCACCCCCAACTAAAACCCTACCTATCACATATCCTTTCTTCTATTTTTCCCCTGACTCAACCTTTCTGCTCCCTCATGACCTCTGCATCCCTCCTCTTCTCCCCTTCTCATTCTCGTAGCTCCCTCCCCCCTCTTCCCATGCTCTCAATTTGCTCAGGGGATCTTGACCCTTTCCCCTTCTCCAGGGGACCATGTATGTCTCTCTTAGGGTCCTCCTTGTTTACTAGCTTCTCTGGCAGTGTGGATTGTAGGCTGGTAATCCTTTACTCTATGTCTAAAATCCACATATGAGTGAGTACATACCATGTTTGTCTTTTTGTGATTGGGTTACCTCGCTCAGAATGGTTTCTTCAAGTTCCATCCATTTTCCTGCAAATTTCAAGATTCCATTGTTTTTTTCTGCTGAGTAGTACTCCATTGTGTAAATGTACCACATTTTCTCTATCCATTCTTCAGTTGAGGGGCATCTAGGCTGCTTCCAGTTTCTGGCTATTACAAACAATGCTGCTATGAACATCGTTGAACATATGTCCTTGTTGTATGAATGTGCTTCTTTTGGGTATATGCCTAGGAGTGGGATTGCTGGATCTTGTGGTAGACTGATTCCCATTTTCCTGAGAAGTCGCCATACTGATTTCCAAAGTGGCTGTACAAGTTGGCACTCCCACCAGCAGTGGAGGAGTGTTCCCCTTTCTCCACATCCTCTCCAGCATAAACTGTCATTGGTGTTTTTGATGTTGGCCATTCTGACAGGAGTAAGATGGTATCTCAGAGTTGTTTTGATTTGCATTTCCTTGATGGCTAAGGATGTTGGACACTTTCTTATGTGTATTTCAGCCATTTTAGATTCCTCTATTGAGAATTGTCTATTTAGTTCTGTACTCCACTTTTAAATTGGATTGTTTGGTGTTTTGGAGAGACTAGTTTCTTGAGTTCTTTGTATATTTTGGAGATCAGTCCTCTGTCAGATGTGGGGTTGGTGATTATCTTTTCCCAGTCTGTGGGCTGCCGTTTTGTCTTGCTGACTGTGTCCTTTGCCTTACAGAAGCTTTTCAGTTTCAGGAGGTCCCATTTATTAGTTGTTGATCTCAGTGTTTGTGCTACTGGTGTAATGTTCAGGAAGTGTACCAATTAATTCAAGGGTATTTCCCACTTTGTCTTCTAATAGGTTCAGTGTAGCTGGATATATGTTGAGGTCTTTGATCCATTTTGACTTAAGTTTTGTGCAGGGAGAAAGGATTGGGTCTACCTGTAGTCTTCTACATATCTGCAACCAGTTATGCCAGCACCATTTGTTGAAGATGTTCTCTTTGTTCCAGCATATATATTTGGATTGTTTGTCAAAAATCAGGTGTTCGTAGGTGTGTGGGTTAATATCAGGGTTTTCAACTCTATTCCATTGGTCTACCTGTCTATTTTTGTGCCAATACCAAGCTGTTTTCAGGACTATAGCTCTGTAATAGAGCTTAAAGTTAGGGATGGTGATGCCTCCAGAAGTTCCTCTATTGTACAGGGTTGTTTTGGCTATCCTGGGTCTTTTGTTTCTCCATATAAAGTTGAGAATTGTTCTTTCAAGGTCTGTGAAGAATTGTGTTGGGATTTTGATGGGGATTGCATTGAATCTGTAGATTGCTTTTGGCAAGATTGCCATTTTTACTATGTTGATCCTACCTATCCAAGAGCATGGGAGATCTTTCCATTTTCTGATATCTTCTTTAATTTCTTTCTTTAGAGAGTCAAAATTCTTACAGTACAGGTCTTTAACTTTTTTGGTTAGTGTTACCCCAAGGATTTTATGTTGTTTGCGGCAATTGTAAAAGGTGATGTTTCTCTGATTTCTTTCTCCACCAATGTGTCATTGGTATATAGTAGGGCTACAGATTTTTTTGAGTTAATCTTGTATCCTGCCACTTTGCTGAAGGTGTTTATCAGCTGTAGGAGTTCCCTGGTAGAGTTTTTCAGGTCACTTATGTAGACTATCATATCATCTGCAAATAGTGAGAGTTTGACTTCTTCCTTTCCAATTTGTATTCCCTTGATCTCCTTTTGTTGTCTTATTGCTCTAGCTAGAACTTCAAGTACAATATTGAAGAGGTATGGAGAGAGTGGACAGCCTTGTCTTGTCCCTGATTTTAGAGGAATTGCATTGAGTTTCTCTCCATTTAATTTGATGTTGTCTGTTGGCTTGTATATTGCTTTTATTATGTTGAGGTATGTTCCTGTTATCCCTGATTTCTTCAAGACCTTTATCATGAAGGGGTGTTGGATTTTGTCAAAGGCATTTTCGGCATCTAGTGAGATGATCATGTGGGTTTTATTCCTCAGTCTGTTTATATGGTGGATTACATTGATGGATTTTGTATGTTGAACCATAGTTTGCCAGTATTTTAATGAGTATTTTTGCATATATGCTCATGAGGGATAGTGATCTGTTATTCTCTTTCTTAGTTGTGTGGTTTGGGTATCAGGGTAACTGTAGCCTCATAAAAAGATTTTGGCAATGATCCTTCTGTTTTTATTGTGTGGAATACTTTGAGGAGCATTGGTATTAGATCTTCTCTAAACATCTGGTAGAATTCTGCACTGAATCCATCTAGGTCTGGGCTTTTTGTGGTTGGGAGTCTATTGATAACTGTTTCTATTTTCTTAGGGGTAGTAGGTGTATTTAAGTTGTTACCAAGCAAGTTCTTGATTTAATTTTGGTATGTAGTACTTAACTAGAAAATTGTCCATCTCCTTAAAGTTTTTGAAGTATAAACTGATGATTCTCTGGATTTCCTCAGTGTATATTCTTATGCCCCACTTTTCGTTTCTGATTTTGTTAATTTGGATATTCTCTCTCTGACTTTTGGTTAGTTTGCATAAAGGTTTGTCTATTTGTTGAATTTCTCACAGAAACAACTCTTTGTCTCAGTGATTCTTTGCATTGTTTTCTGTGTTTCTATTTTATTAGCTTCAGCCCTCAATTTGACTATTTCTTGCCATCTACTCCTTCAGGGTGAGTTTGCTTCTTTGCATTCAAACACTTTCAGTTGTTCTGTTAATTCACTAGTGTGGGATTTCTCCAGTTTTTTTCATGTAGGCATTTAGTGCTATGAACTTTCCTCTCAGCACTGCTTTCATTGTGCCCTATAAGTCTGGGTGATGGGGAATGTACTGTGTATGTTTGTCTTATTGAATGTTAAATAAAATACTGTTTGGGCAATGAGACAGCAAATAGACGGGACTAGGAGTCAAAGAGGATTCTGGGAAATGTAGTAGAGAAGTGGTGATCCAGGCAGGAAGTGACATAGCAAGGAGACTCATATTTAAAGAAGGAGAAACAGGAAGCATCCCTCTTTTCCCCTCCACTCCTGCTCCAGCGGCACAATGTGACCCACCGACAAGGAGGGACTCCAATAAGGTGTCCGATAAGATAAGTCTTATAAAATATATAGATGTATGATAGTTAAGGCTGAGCTAACAGATGAGAATCCTAGTCATTGGCCAAGCAGCTTTGAACCTAATACAAGTATCTGTGTATTCATTTGGGCCCTGACTTGGGCGGGCGGGCAGCTTGCATAAAGCTCACACGTGGTGGTGGGGCTCAGGTGGCTTTTGGCAGAAAGATTTATCATAACATCTGGGTATGTTGTGTGGTCATTTTCATTAAATTTTATGAAGTCTTTCATTTCTTTTTTTATTTCTTCCTCGATCCAGTCGTGGTTCAGTTGATCATTGTTCAATTTCCATGAGTTCATGGACTTTCTGAAATTAATGTTGCTGTTGAATTGTAACTTTAAGTTGTGGTGATGTGATAGGGTAGAGGGTTTTATTCCATTTTTTTGTATCTGTTGGGGTTTTGTTACCAATTATGTGATACATTTTTTTAAAAGGTTCCATGAGGTGCTGAAAAGAAAGTATATTCTTTTGTGTTTGGGTGGAATGTTCTATAGACGTCTGTGAAGTCTATTTGAGTCATAACCTCTGTTAGTTCCCTTTGTTTCTCTGTTAATCTTCTGTCTGGCAGACCTGCCCAGTGGTGAGAGTGGGGTGTTGAAGGCTCCCACTATTAGTGGATTTGTGATTTAAGCTTTAGTAATGTTTCTTTTACAAATGCAGGAGCCCTTGTGTTTGGGGCAAAGATGTTCAGAATTGAGATTTCCTCTTGATGGATTTTTCCTGTGATGAATATGAAATGCCCTTCTTTATCTTTTTTGATTGATTTTAGTTTGAAGGCTATTTTGCTAGGTATTAAGATAACTATACCAGCTTGTTTCTTAGGTCCATTTGATTGGAATATTTTTCCCAACCCTTTACTCTGAGGTGATGTCTGTCTGTGAGGTTGAGGTATGTTTCTTGTATGCATCAGAAGGATGGATTCTGTCTTCCTATACATTCTGTTAGCCTGTGTCTTTTATAGGTGAATTGAGACCATTTATATTAATTGATATTAATGACCAGTGATTGCTAGTTCCTGCTATTTTTGTTTTTGTTGTAGGTGATGGCATTGCATGTTCAATTCTCTTCTTTGGGTTTGCTGCAGTAAGCTTATCTATTTCCTGTGTTCCTGTGGACATAGGGGATTTCCTTGGGTTGGCATTTTCCTTCTAGTACTTTCTGTAGGGCTGGGTTTGTGGATAGGTATTGTCTAAATTTGGTTTTATCATGGAATATCTTGTTTTCTCCATCTATGGTTATTGAAAGTATTGCTGGGTAAAGTAGTCTGGCTGGCATCCATGGTCCTTTAGTGTCTGCTTAACAACTGACCAGGACCTTCTGTCTTTCATTGTTTCTATTGAGAATTCAGGTGTAATTCGCATAGTTCTGCCTTTATATGTCACCTGGCCTTTCTCCTTTGTAGCTCTTGATATGCTTTCTTTATTCTGTATGTTTTGTGTTTTGATTTTTATGTGGTGAGGGGACTTTTTTTGGTCCAGTCTATTTGGTGTTCTGTAAGCCTTTTGTATTTTCATAGGCATATCCTTCTTTAGGTTGGGAAAATTTTCTTTTATGAATTTGTTGAATATATTTTCTGTGCCTTTGAGTTGGATTTCTTTTTTTCAGATTTTTTAAATTTGAATTAGAAACAAGATTGTTTTACATGACAATCACAGTTCCCTTCTCCCTCGAGTTGGACTTCTTCTCCTTCTTCTATCCCTATTATTCTTAGGTTCATTCTTTTCATGGTGTCCCTGATTTCCTGTATGTTTTGTATTAAGGATTTGTTGAATTCAAAATTTTCTTTGGTCGATGAATCTATTTCCTCCAAATTATCTTCAATGACTGAAAGTCTTTCTTCTATCTCCTGTATTCTGTTGTTTATGCTTACTTTTGTGGTTTCTGATCATTTATCTAGATTTTCCATTTCCAGAACTCCTTCAGTTCATGTTTTCTTTATTGCCTCTATTTCAGATTTCATGTCTTGATAGTTTCTTTCACTTTTTATATAATTTTTTATTTAAATTAGAATCAATATTATTGTACATTTCAATCCCATTTCCCTCTCCCTCCCATTCTCCCATGCCCAACCAAACCCCCATCCCACCCCCCATCCACTCCCCAGGGAGAGTGAGGCCTTCCATGAGGGACCATCAAAACCTGTCAGATCATTTGGGGCAGGACCTATACCCTCCCCTGTGTATCTAGACTAAGAGAGTATCCCTCCATAGGGAATGGGCTCCCAGAGTCCATTCCTGCACTAGGGATAAATACTGGTTCCACTGCCAGAGGCCCAGTGAGTGCCCAGGCCTCCTAACTGACATCCATGTTCAGGAGGCCTGGTTCATTCCTATGCTGGTTTCTTAGCTGTCCGACTGGGGTCCGTGAGTTCTCACTTGCTCAGGTCAGCTGCTTCTGTGGGTTTCCATAGCATGGTCTTGACCCCTTTGCTCATCACTCCTCCCTCTGTACAACTGGATTCCAGGAGTATGGCTCAGTGTTTAGCTGTGGGTGTCTGCTTCTGCTTCCATCAGCTTCTGGATGAAGGCTCTAGGATGGCATATAAGGTAGTCATCAATCTCATTATAGGGGAAGGGTGTTTAAGATAGCCTCCACTTTTGCTTAGATTCTTAGTTAGGGTCATCCTTGTGTATCCCTGGACATTTCCCTAGTGCCTGATTTCTCTTTAAACCTATAATGGCTCCCTCTATTAAGGTATCTCTTTTCTTGCTCCCCTCTATTCTTCCCCTGACTCAACCTTCCTGCTCCTTCATGTCTTCCTCTCCTCTCCTCTCCTCTACTCCCCTTCTCTTTCTCCTAACTCCCTCTCCCATCTCCCCTCTCCCCTAATTTGCTCAGGAGCTCTTGTCCCTTGTTTGATTGCTTTTTCTAGATTTTCTTTAAGGGATTTGTTGATATCTTCCAATTTTTTTGTTTGTCTTTTCCTCCATTTCTCTAAGAGAATTTTTCATTTCCTCTTTAAGGGCCTTAATCATCCTCATTAAGTTATTTTTGGGTACTTTTTTTTCTCCTTCATCTGTGTTGGGATATTCAGGTCTTGCTGTTGTAGCACCATTGGTTTCTAGTGGTGCCTTATTGCTCTTTATATTGTTCAGTGTGCTCATACCTTGTTGTCTACACATCTCTTCCTCTAATCGGTATATGTGGAGCTTGTGCTTCAGGGGATGTCTCTTTCTCCAATTGGTAGGGTTGGGGCCTGAGTCTCCCCTGACAGCTCATTCAGGCACAAGTAGAGCAGAGTTTCTGGTGAACGCTCCTCCTGGTGGAAGTGGGTCCAGTTCTCTGGTGGTCACCCTTGATATGCAGGTGGGGATGTAGCTCTGGTAGATGCTCCTCCCATTGGAGGTGTAGGTGTGGCTGAGTTGATGTAATAGCTGGGTATCTCCCACCGAGAAATGGCAGTGGATGCTGACTGGGACACAGGTGCTCTTTCACAGAAGAACATTTTGCAATACTTTCTGGAAGCTACTGCTGGAAACCACTGCTGTCGTTTCCCCTGCTCCTTGGGCTGAGGCTGGAGCCTCCCTCTGAGACTGATCCCAGGTCTGGGGCTCATGGCTCCCTTGATGCTGCTTGGAGCCTGAAGCTCCATCCTCAGTCTGATGCTGCTTCCAGGCCTCTCACTGATTCTGTTCCAAGTATAAGCCTGGATTATCTTGGAGACTCCAAGATGTTGGAAATGCCAGAGCCATGAGTTACCACCAACAAGAGCTTCACACTGGGTGTGGAACCAGCCCAAGAGACAGAAGTGTGTTGCAGTCCACAAAGCTGAAAGGAGTTGGAGATCTGAAGTGCACTTTGACATCAGATATAGGGATGCAGAGTTTTGTGTTTGTCCAGCTGGTTTTCGGTCTTAAATGCATTTTTGCATTATGATATGGTTGGTTATAAGCCTATAGAGTTCAGGGAGTGGAATATGGTGGTTTAAATAAGCATGTTCCCATAGGATCAAATAATTGAATGGTTAATCATAAGGGAATAGCACTACTTGAGAAGGATTTGGCCTTGGAAGAAGTGTGGCCCTGTTGGAGGAAGTGTGTCATTGGTGGTGGGCTCTGAGGCTTCAAAAGCCCAACTCAGGGCCAGTAACTCTCTCTTTCTGTTGTCTGTGGTCTGGATGTAGAACTCTCAGCTACTTTTTCAGCACCATGTCTCCCTGAATGCTGCTATGTTCCCTGTCATGATGATTATGGACTAAATCTGTGAAACTGTAAGCAAGCCACAATTAAATGCTTTCTTTTGTAGGAGTTGCCATAGTTGTGGTTTCTCTGCACAGCAATAGAACAGTGACAAAAAAACCACTGTGATTAAACAGCATGATCAACAACAACTGATAGAAGAACAGAGTTTATTATGGCTTATGGTTCCAGAGGGGCAAGAGTCCATCATAGTGGAAAAGCATGCTGATAGGAGCAGGAAGTTAAGAGCTAACACAAAGTAGAGAGAATGAACTGAAGGGGCATAAAGCTTTTAATCCCTATGCCTTCCCCTAACAACATATCAACCATGACCCAGCCCCAATCTCTCAATAGAATAAAAACAATCAGAGAGGTAGCTGAAATATCTGAGAAAGAATTCAGTGCTTTTAAAAATAATTAAAGACCAAGGCATATACCCCAAAGAAACACATTCATACAACAAGGAAATATGTTCAACGATGTTCATATCAGCACTATTTGTAATAGCCAGAAACTGGAAACAACCTATATGCCCCTCAACTGAAGAATGGATAGAGAAAATGTGGTACATTTACACAATGGAGTACTACTCAGCAGAAAAAAACAATGGAATCTTGAAATTTGCAGGAAAATGGAACTAGAAGAAACCATTCTGAGCGAGGTAACCCAATCACAAAAAGACAATCATGGTATGTACTCACTCATATGTGGATTTTAGACATAGAGTAAGGGATTACCATTCTACAATCCACACTGCCAGAGAAACTAGTAAACAAGGAGGACCCTAAAAGACACAAACTTTGTCCCCTGGAGAAGGGGAAAGGGTCAAGATCCCCTGAGCAAATTGAGAACATGGGAAGAGGGGGAGGAAGTTACAAGAGTGAGAAGGGAAGAAAAGGAAGGCTGCAGAGGTCATGAGGAAGCAGAAAGGTTGAGTCAGGTGTAGATTAGAAGAAAGGATATATGGCAGGTAGGGTTTTAGGTGGGGGGGTGGTAGAGGAGGAAGGGAGGGAGAAGGGAACTGCAATCGTCATGTAATTCAATCTTGTTTGTAATTCAAATATATATATAAAAGAAAAAAAGAAACCAAGACTATTATACATTAACTTATATAATTAAATATGGAATAAGCATCTTCAAACTATATAATAGTGAGCTGAATGTGATGAAAGACCCCAAAATATTCCTAAACCTAAATTTCAAATTTCAATACTTATTTTATCATATGTAAATGCTATGTTAGATATAAAACACTTGAAAGTTAGAGGTTAAAATGTAGGATAGATTACAACTCAGAATCTAAAATATATGTTAAATTGAACATGTTAAGATAATTCACACAAGTGGCTATTTGTCATATAATAATTTGGAAATGTGAAAATTTGTATTGTACTCAGAAGCTATGTACCATGCCATAGATCATTTAATAAATACTATATAATGTCTCTAAAAAATTAAAGACCATATAGAAAATTCAATTAAGAAAATGCATGAACTAAGGTAATCCATCCAAGCTCTGCATGAGACTGTATTTAAAGTGAATTAAACAGCATTTTTTTGAGACAAATGTTTCTTTGTGTATAGTCTTGGCTGTCCTGGAACTCACTCTGTAGACCAGGCTGGCCTTGGACTCAAAGAGATTCACCTGCCTCTGCCTCCCAAGTTCTGGGATTAAAATAATGTGCCACTGCCGCTTGGCAACAGCAAATAGAGTAGAAATTCTAGAGGAAAAATTCAACAAGAAAGCTGAAATATTTTTTAAAGGTCTAAACAGAAATAATGAAAATGAAATAAATAGCTAACCAAATAAAACCGCATTGGAAAATGTTGTGGGAACCTAAGACCGTGGAGAAGAACAAATTTCAGGGTGGAGGACATAGTGAAGACATAATACAAACAGTAAGAATAAAAGTTAAAAACCAACAATATTTCTAAGAAGTCTGGGATACATTCAAGAGGATAAACCTATTAATTCATGGTGTAGAAGATGTGTTGAGATAAAGTATAAAGGAATAGTCAGATCATCTATCAGGATTGCAGCAGTAAACTTCCCAAATCTAGAGAATGAAGTAGAAATACAAACACAAGAGACATTCATAATCCCAATGGACATGATCAGAAGAAACTCTATGACAAATTATAGTCAAAATTTCAAAAATACAAAGTAAATAAATGGTAGTAAAAATTATGAGAAAAATTAAAGTTGAAATTTTCTCCACAGCAAAGGAAACTTCAGCAGTCATACTTCAGACAGGAGCTAATATCCAGAATCTGAAAAGAATGGCAAAAATTAAACATATAAACAAACTCCTGGAAATTAACAAATTGGCAAGTGAAAGGAATAAACTGGTCTAAAAATGACCAATAAACATTTTAAAAAGTGTTCAACATCCCTAGCCATTACTGATATACAAAATAAAAACCACTTTGAAATTTCACCTCACCCCAGTCAGAATGGTTATTATAAAGAAATCTGTGAACAAATCCTTGTCAGGATTGGGGTGGTGGTGGAAACTATCCACTGCTTATGGGTGTGCAAACAAGTACAGCTATTATGGAAATCAGTATGGTGGTTTATCCAAAACAGTAAAATATACAACTACTATATGACACAGCTATGCCACTCCTGGACATGTAAGCAGAGGACTCCATATCAGATAGAGATACTCCATATCCATGTTTATTGGTGTTCTATGTATCATAACAAGGAAAAGGAAACAGTCTAGATATACATCAACAAATGAATGGATACACAACGGAATTTTACACCACTGTAAAGAAAAATGAAAATTTCAGGAAATATAGTTGGATTTGGAAAATATAAGTTATGTGACTCAAACGTAGCAAGTAAAAATTGGATTGTCTGTCATATTTGGTACCTAACTTGTACTATATACATGTAACATATAAATGTAAAGTGTAAATTTCGGTAAAACCTTAAAAAAAAAAACCCGCAACAACTAGAAAGTAGACCATGTGAGGGTAAAAATAGGTGGTAAGAAGGATGAGACAGGGGACATAAAAGAGGAAAAGAAACTAAGAGGATGTTACAAGCATGAATTTGAGTGGCTAGAGGGATAATTTACTAAAAACATTAGTATTAAAAAATTCCACAATGGTGTGTAATAATTTGTATGCTAGTTTACAAGTAAAAAGATTTAAAATATGTCATTAAGGACATAAATCATACTCATAATGATTTGAAAAAATTTCATCAGAGAAAAAGTATTGAAAAGGATCAGATATGATCAGTATACTGATATATGTCTGTAAACTCAGTACTCCAGTGGCCAAGATAGAAGGACAGCAGAAATTGTGTGAACAGGCTGGGTTCCTTAGTGAGTTACAGAACATCTTAGGGCTATATACTGAGAGTCTTTCTAAAACAATCCTCCCAGTCAAAGATGAAAAAATTGATTATTAATCCACAAATTAATATTATAGTTTTAATCTGATCATTCTAACAGGTTATAGATCATAGAAAAAGGAATAGAAAAATCCTGAACCATAGATGAAGAGAAATTATCCATTATGGAAAGCTGAGAGGATAAGAGACTTAAATAAAAGAAAAAGAAAGGAAGAAAGAAATGAAAATAATAGACCTGTGATGCTCTGTAGAGAAATATAAAGTCTAATAAGTGTGTATAAAGAATCCCAGGAGAGATAAAAAAAAAAGCACTGGAGGATAAAAATCTTGAAGAAAAATATAGGCCAAGTCAGATGGTACAAGCCTGTAAATGTAGCTACTCCGGGATTGAGGCAGAAGTATCCAAAGTTTGGTATGGGTGGAAAAAAACACTAAAGCTTTTGGACTCTATGGAGTCAAAGTATTCCAATAGGGGTGATAGTAAGAGATGCACAATAATACAACACACAAACAGTAAGTCTAAGAAAATGGAAATAGCTACCCCTGTCCCTTTCCTGGGACCGTGAGAATTGAACCTAAGCCCTGTGAATGGAGTTAAGCACCATGCTCGTGAGTGCTACCCTCATTCATTTTCTTTTTCTTCTTTATTTCATCAGAGTCTTTCTTAATTGTGCAATCTGGCTTTGACTAATTTAACCCAGCATTCCTAATATCTAGACTTGTTGGTTTGTACTATCGCACCGGACAATGAATAACTTTTTATTCCTTTTTTTTTTTTCAGACAGAGGAACGTAACCAAAGCTGGCTTCTAACTCTTTATGTAGCTGAGGATGGCCCTAAACTCCCGATCTTTCTGCGTCTACTTCCCAAGTGCTGGGATGACTTGTGTCCACCAGCATTCCTGGGTTTGTGCTGAGTTGAGGATCAAACCTGGAGCTTCATGAACGTCAACTCCAAAAACCATGTTAATAATAGAAAATAAAGGATAAAAACTATCAACTAAGGTGGTGGCGCAGTCTTTTAATCCCAGCACTCAGGAGGCAGGTGAACCTTTACGAGTTCGAGACTAGCCTGGTCTACAGAGCGAGTGACAGGACGGTTTTCAAAGCCACAGAGAAACTCTGTCTCGGAAAACGAACAAATGGACAAACAAAAATCCCCAACTAATAACTAAGATTACATGTCATCATGATATGTGGGCAAATTTATTGGGAACCCATAAAATTTATGTTTTTCCACTAAATATGAAAGCTTCAAGAGCGATTGTAGTCAGCCTTGGTGTACAGCAGCTTCTTTACACCTCTGTCTAAATGACTGGAAGAAGGACCAATGAGCGTGTCTATAACTTCTAGACATCGCGAGCTTTGCCATGTTACGCCTTCACATTGGTTAATTAGTTCCCTGTTAACATTGGCTCCGCCTCCGAGAGCTTTTGATCCAATCATCTTCCATGGAACGGTCCAGAATTTTCTTCAAGATGCAGAGGAGGTTTCTGGGAGAAATAGGGGTTTCTGGGAGTTCGTCGGCTGATTCAGAGCTTCACGCATCTCTTTGCCCGCTCCGCTGAGGTGTGTTTGGACTTTCGTGCTTGGGAGTCCTGAGGAGAGCAGAGTCAGGGAAAGTGAACAATCAGGTAGGGGACATTGGTTCGCCTTTGGGGAGCAGGCTGGGTCCCTCGGAGCTGCCAAGATAGGGTACGGCGAAGGTGTGTCGACGGCCCTGTTGGATCCACCTGAGCGCGGCCTACTGTGTTAGGCCTAGTCTGGTCACAGTGGCCTCAGAGTAGTGAGAGGATAAGGGTTTGGGACATTGGAGGCTGAGGGGATTGTAGTCGCTGTCTGCAGGGTCTGTGAGGGGGAGGTCAGAGGGGAGCGGTTGGATGCAGGCAATCTTCTGGGGAGAGTAGTGAGGTGCCGTAGGCCAGTTCTCAGGACCTTCGGTATGTTGCGCTGTATGGAACTGGGCCCTGGTGTGTGTGGCCGTGCCTGCATGTTCATGCGCCGGCATGTAGTGTGCGTGAGGTACATGCCGGTCTGTGCCGCTGCATGTAAATGCCTAGCTATGTAAGGAGGGATGTGATGGCGATAAAACTTTGAACCACTGAACAAATGGTGGGCACACAGCACAGATTCCTCACTATGGAGACGGAACTTATGCGCATGCGCGTTTGGTCCTTGGTGGGCTAACATGTTGCATCTCTTTGAGGCAGGGAGGGCTGCCTTTGGCGCACAACATGGCGGCCAGCCTAGCCATGGAGGAAAGGGAGAGGGTCGGGGGAGGGGAACAGCTCCTCAGGGAGATGGGGCAATATCTCCCATTTGGTGTGTCAACCCTCATTGATGGGTGACATGTTGAGGTTCTAGAACAGGGGCATCCCAATTCTAGCAGTGATAGGAGTGGCGGGGGAACAAATGAATACCTGTCAGCTTGGGATGTGGCAAAAGCTTAAAACTTTTTGGTATAGGGACGCCAAAGTAGACCAACAGTATTTAAGCACTTTGGGGCACCCTGCCTTCTGGCCTAGAGAACCTCGCTGCTGGCTGAGTGTGCTTCTGTGCTGCTATATGCCAGGATCTTGTGATTGGCAGGTACACAGAATTGACTCCCAGGGGTGTGGGGCAGATTGAAAGAACTGGTCACTGCCTAAGGGTGGAGTGCATGCAGAAGACAAGGCTGAGTGGCTTCGGGGAATGAATGTGATGACCAGAGACCCTTAGTAGCTCCACTTGAACTGGTGGATGGAGAGGAAGTAGTGCTGCAGTGGCTACATGCTGTGTACTTGGGATTGGAAAGGGTCAACAATCCCATAGATTGTCCCATATTGTCCATACATGCATTGAGCCAAAACATTTAAAGAATATCCTTTTTAGTTACAGGCAGTAATTCAACAGACTGAGGCAAGATATTCAAGAGACTGAGGCAAGAGGATCATTTGAAGCTAGGAATTCTCTCCTAGGAAAATACCAAGCATTTAAAAGGATTGCACTTGAGTATGCAATTCTTTTAAACTATGGTGAAATTCTATCTGAAGTTAATAATGTCTATTCTTTTTGGTAGTGTTGACAATACAACAGCTGGAAAGCTGTTAATGAGTAAATGTTTGGAATTCTGTTGGTCTAAAAAAAAGTATGATTTGCCTTGTGTGTTGGAGATAAATTTTGTTAGAAGACAGTATTTCAAATTCAATAATGAAAAATTACAACTTGTTAAAATTAGGAGGAGGGCAAATAAAGAAGGCATCAGCAGAAAATTGTTTTAGACATTTTTATTAGAAAAGAACCAATATAGAATGACAAGATGACTGAGAAGGTAAAGACTCCTGACAGGCTGATCAGGTGGAAGTTTAGCACAGATTGCTCAAAGTTGTCTTTTGATCTCTACAGGGAACTTGATGAGACACATGTATCCACACACATACAAGTGTGTACATAATTTTACAAAAATATAACAAAAAGTAAAGAACAAATGTCTAAGACAGTGACCTAACAATCTATTTATAGCAGTTAGAACCAGGACCAAGAGTAAATCTAGTTTATAAACTGTAAAATGAAGAAATGTTACACATACATGAGGAAGTCAGCAATGTATACAAATAACACAAATGTTCCTTTAAAGGGTTATAAAACTAGAGCCCTGTGGTGGTGGTGCCCATCTTTCATCCAAGCACTCAAGAGGCAGAGGCAGAGGCAGAGGCAGAGGCAGAGGCAGGAGGATCCCTGAGTTTGAGGCCAGCCTGGTTTACAAATCGAGTTCCAAGACAGCCAGGTATACACAGAGAAACCTTGTCTTGAAAAACAAAAAAAAAGTTGTAAAACTGGTAAACACTACTAATCAAGATAAAAGAACAAATCTAGTATAAGGAATGAAAAAGAATATACTGTATCAAGCCATTCAGATATTAAAAAAGAGAATGGAATATTAAGTGCATAATTTCACCAAAACTTGAAAACTTAGAAATTGCAAGTTTTGGGGGGGAGTCAGAACATAATAGAACTGCCACCAGATAAAATACTATGAAATATAACTAGTCCTGTATGTTCTAAATAGATTTAGTTTGTCAAAGATTTTCTTAAAATTAAGCAAAATGGACAAGTACTAGTATTGGCCCCACACTTTATGGGACGGATTGGTGGGACCTGGATTGCTGGAAACCAAAATGCCTTTCTGTTTTTTCCATCCACAGGCTGAGGAGGAGGCTGCTACAGTCAGCACACATCCCTGTCTGGTCATGTTCCCTTCCAAGTCCACTGCTATGGCACTAGCGATTCTTCAGGACTGGTGTGGGTGGATGGGTGTCAATGCCCAGCGCTCACTGCTCATCCTGGGCATCCCTGATGACTGTGAGGAAGAAGAATTCCAGGAGGCTGTGCAGGCTTCCCTCAGGCCCCTGGGCAGGTACCGAGTGCTTGGCAAGGTCTTCAGAAAGGAGATTGGGGCAAAGGTCGCTTTGGTTGAATTCGCTGATAATTTAAACCAAAGTTTGATCCCCCAACAAATACCAAATGAGAGGGGGCCCTGGACTGTGATCTTCCTGCCTCGGGTGCCTGATATAGAGTCACAGGATACATTCAATTTCCCTGCACAGGCTCATGGGCAAGCTTTGGAAGGGGCTTCAGGTGGGGCAGGGGCTTCAGGTGGGGCAGGGGCTTCAGTTGAGGAAGGAGATGTAGATGAGACAGGGGCTGTGGGTGAAGCAGGAGGAGCAGCTGAGGATGAGGCAGGAGTGTCAGATGAGGAAGGAACAGAGGGTGAGGAGGGAGGAGCAGGTGCAGCTCCTCCTGTCTCCTTTATACAGGAGGAAGGAGCTGCAGCTGAGGGAAGAGTGTCAGGTGAGGAAGAAACAGAGGGCGAGGAAGAAGCAGGTGAGGCAGGAAGAGCAGCTGAGGAGGAAGCCGTAGCTGAGGCAAGAGTGTCGGATGAGGAAGGGTCAGAGGATGAGGAAGGAGTTATAGATGAGGGAGGAGTTATATATGAGGCAGGAGTAATAGATGAAGCCAGACTGCCTGTTGGGGGGGGTATGGATGAGGAAGATGATGTAGTTGAGGCAGGGGCTGCAAGAATGTCTGACGAGGAAGGGGCTGGAGGTGACATGGGAATTGCAGGTGTTATAGGAGCTATAGGTTGGGCAGGAGCTGCAGGTGAGGTAGGAGCTGCAGGAGAAGGAGGCGTTTTAGAGGCAGGAGCAGGTGATGATGGGTCTGCAGGTGAAGAGGGGTCTGCAGGTGATGAGGAATCTGTGGGTGATGAAGGGTCTGGGAGTGATGAGGGGTCTGCAGGGGATGAAGGATCTGTGGATGATGGTGGGGCTGTGGGTGAAGCAGGAGCTATAGGTGAGGATGAGGCAGGAGCTGCAGGTGAGGCAAGAATGTCAGATGAAGAGGGAGCTGCAGGTGACATGGGAGTTGCAGGCATTATAGGAGCTGTGGGGTTGGCAGGAGCTGCAGGTGAGGCAGGAGGTTTGGGTGAAGAAGGGGCCTTTGATGTGGCAGGAGGGGCACATGGAGCTGGAGCCTGGACCCAGCAGTGGAGCCAAGCCCTGCAGCCCATCCTGGAAAACATGGCCTACCAGGAACTGAGACACTTCTCTGGGATGGAAGAGCCTGGCTGTGGGGGTCAGTCTTTTGAAAGCTGGCTGGACCATGCCAATGACATGCTATACCTGTGGCGCCACATATCTGAGAGGGAGAGGAGGCGGCGGCTGGTGGAGAGCTTGGGGGGCCCTGCCCTGGATCTCCTGTGTGAGCTTCTGGAAGAGAACCCAGATACTCCAGCACAGGACTGCCTGGCCGCACTGGTGCAGGTGTTTGGCAACAAGGATACTGTGATGACTGCGAGGCTGAAGTTCCTGACTTGCTCCCAGCGGCCTCAGGAAACCCTCTTTGCTTATGTGATGCGCCTAGAAGGTCTGCTGCAGATGGCCATAGAGAAGGGGGCCATCCAGCCTGCAATGGTAGATCAGGCGAGGGCAAGGCAGGTGCTGATGCGGGCCCGGCCTAACCAGATGCTGCAGAACAACCTGAGGAGGATGCGGTTAGAGAGGAGGCCACCTGGCTTTGTGGGGCTGCTCAGGCTTGTCCGGGAGACTGAAGCATGGGAGGCAGCTCTGGCTGAAAATGCAGTGGCCCGAGTGGTGGAAGGGGTGGAAATGCATGGTGGAGAGCTGGATGTAGCCCAAGCTGCTCTTGTGGGTGTTGGGGGTGCTGAGCCTGCCCCTGATGTTAGAGAGGCCTTCCCAGCCAGTGAAGATGCTGGCCAGGCTGCTGCTGCTGTTCTTGAGCAAGCTGCTGAGGATACTCCTTATAGTGATGGTGACACAAAGGAAGGTCCTGACTCTGATGAGTCAAAGGTCTTTCCTGTCACCCAGAGAGATGAAAATGTGTCTGCCCCTGCTGGCTCAGGCCAGGCAGGGCTCACCGAAGGCCCTGGTATGCCTGCCAGCTTGGCCTATGCAGGAGAGCAAGAAGTAGAGCAGCCTGTACCAGAGGGGCTGAAGGAAGAGTCAGAAAATGAGTATGGGGCATGGGAAGCTAGTCACCCCAAATCCTTCTTTGGAAAATAGGCTCAGAAGGTTCAGGGGCTTCCTCCTACCTCAGGCAGCTAAGACCTAGAGGCAGGCAATGTAAGCCCAAGGCCTGTGCTTTACTCCAAAGGTACACAACGGCCCAGAAAAGGTTTTGCTCAGCCTTAAACCAGCCCCCTCTTTCAAATCCCCAAGGGGTCCTGGCAACCACAATCACCTCCCATTTGAGTTATCCAGGTGACCACATTTGTCACCAAGTGAAGGAGGGAGAGGTACCCTTTCCCATGACAGTGTCTCCTCCAGATCTAATCCTAAACTTTTCTGGCTTGGCTTGCCTGAAACACATTTCTGAGGTCCAAGGCTCAAAATTAAGGATGTGGCCTGAGAATCCACCTGTTCTAGACTGGAAGATGTGGGAAAGAGGCCATCCTAACACTTTCAGCTATTTTGTTCTCCCAGCACAGGCAACCCACCTCCTCACATTTGCAGTCTCTAGGCAGGTTGCTTTCTGCCATGGGGGGTTCACCCTTATCTGTCTGCCTCATAGTGACCTAGCTGTCCAGAGTATTCACCTTCACACACAATCCCTCATCCATTGGTTTTTGGTAAAGCCATGAAATACATTAACCTGGGAAAGTGGAAGTTCAGACTACCTGGTCAACCACTTCCACAGAGAGGCCTGCAGTGAACTTCTGTGCTAGTGAAGCCTTAACCTGCCCATATTGTGAGGTACTTGTCTGCTTAGTGTGAACCTAGGTTGGCTGCCACTGGCTGATTGTTTTCCAAATATGTGCATTGATACCTGAGCAGGTCCTTTCCAGAGACCCCCAAGTCTAGCAACAGGAGCCAGCAGGAAGAACAGAAGATGACAAGACACTGGTTGCTGCTTACCTTGTGACTATCACTTGCTTGAACTGCACGGGCAAAATGTCATGGACCTGGGAGCAGGCTGAACACCTGTTTTTGGTTTTGTTCCATTTAAGTTGTTATTCATGACTCTTACTTCCTCTACTTGGTAGGGTACTCAGTGTTGTGATTTCTGATGTCCTATAATTGGCCTGTGTCAATAATAGGGCAGGGCCACCCCACAGTGTGTGACCCCTTGAGGTCATCCTCCAAAGTAAATGAGTATTGCCAGAAGCCATTGTCTTAATAAGATGCACATCTTGGATTTTTGAAAAGGGAGAAAATGGTGAGGTGCCCCAAGGTGCTTTCAGAGCCCCAGGAGGAGTGTGGTCTGGAAACTAGAGTTTCTGGTGGCTATAATGTGTTTCTGATTAGTGTTTTACCGTTTTCAATGGTTTCATCAAATGTTTTTCATTAATAAATTTTTTGGATATTTCAGCTGTGTCTCACCATTTCCTTGGGCAGTTGGGTATGGTATAGGCTTACAGGGGTATCAAATTTCAGCTTGGCTCCCATGTGCTATATCATTACTGAGGGTAAGCAGTAAGCACTTCAATAGGCAGGTTAGGGATTGATGAGAGCTTTTATTTCAGAGATGATTGTAGTTCAGTTTCACTGGTCTAATTTGGACTTTTCAGAATGTTTTGCCAGCCTGACATGATGGCCCATGACTAATCTCAGTACATGTTAGACTTGTAGTTTAACCATGCAGGGACTTTCAGGCCAGCCTAGGCTACAGCTACATGCAAGACTATTAATTTTTATTTATGTGTATGTATTCATGTGCCATTTGTGCAAGTGTCTTCAGAGACCAGAAGAAGATATTGGATACCCTGAAGCTGGAGTTGCAAATGGCTGCGAACTTTCCAGTGTGGGTACTGGGAACTGAACTATGGTCCTTTGCCAGTGCTCTTAACTGCTAGGCTGTCTCTTAAACATGCAAGATGATTTTTGTTGATTCTGGTTTTCTCAGTTTAGGGACAACACCACATGGAGTTTAAGGCAACACTAACCATCACACCACTTTTTACCTTTTGTTATTCTGCCAGCTGTGAGCCACATTGTAACCCGAGGCCTGTGATAAATTGAATGCCTCTAGTCTCTGGCCTTCAGTCTTATTCCCTAACAGTGTCAGATGCCTAAGCTAGCATAGGCTGTGGGGTTGCATGTAGCTCAGGGTTTAAAGCCAGAGTACTTTTCAACAATGGGTCCTTCCTTAAGCCATTGTAGCTCCCAAGTATGAAGTGTGAGCATTATATTCAGCATTATGTCCGTAAAACTGGCTGTGTAAAGGCCCTAAGTAATTAAAGAGACACTGCGTGGTGACTTGTAAATGCTTGGCATAGCATTTACTCTGTGGGGGCATTTCTGAACTCAGGGTTAGGGGCCATGAGTGGGTTGCCAAGGGGTAAGGAGGAATTGGGGCTTTAGGGTGGCCCACAGAGGACTGGTACCTGTTTCTATCCAGTGGTTATTGTGCAGGCTTCAGAGCCTTTCTTTCTGAAAGTTTTGTCTGAGGTCAGACAAATTATATTATCATTGTTTAAGTTGTAGCCAGTTATGCCACTGTCACATTTCAGTTACACTGACGTTTGCTGGGACATAGGCAGCTTTACAAAGAGGCCACACCAAGCCAAGTGTGAACTATGTGCCAGATCTGCTACAGAGGTGGTGGCCTTGCTTTTCAGGGACTATGTTACCCCTCAGTGACTCCCTAGGAATCCCGAGTCTCTTTAATTGGGGGCAGTAGTACATTCCTGCCCTCTGGTGCCATAAACTGAAGTGCATGTGGCACTGGGGTTCCACATGGCCTACTGGGAAGTTATTGGGAGATCTTGGGAAGTTATGGGCAATGCATGCCTCTGAAGTACAAGGTACATGTTTGTAGGTACATAGTACTGGTGCTGGCAGAGGGAGCAAGGAGATGCTCCCAGACTACAGACAGCAAGTATTAAGCATACTGTGCCCATGGCACTAATCCAGAGCTAATTTTCTCAATTATCTTTATGGTTTTAGGTTATGGTTGACCACAAGAGAAATAAACCAGAAGTTGTTCATTTGTTTTATGCACAGCTTGGTTCAGTGTAGTCCAAAGTCATTGCAGACCATATGGCTGATCAGCTACATCACCTGGTCTGTCATTCACTCATCACCTCCTGGCAAATCTCTATGTGCAAGGCCAAGTGCAGCTCTGTGAGAAGGCTCTTCCATGGTGAGGGATTGAGGTAGCAAGAGGCCAAGTGGCTTCTGTATCCTCATCCTCTTCCTCTGCCTGCTTCTAATCCAAATAACTTCAGTTTCAGCTGCAGGCACAAAGGTGTCAAGTCTAGCATAGACCTCTGCCCCTTCCAGCAGCTACAATCCCATGACAAATCAATTGTCATCCAGATACAGAACTCTGATTAACTAATAAACCCTAAGTGGCATACCATTCTTTTGGGGTACTTTCCTGGCACAAGTATTACATGTACTTGGCTCCCAAGGAATTTCCTGCCAATTCCTGCCTGGTGGTCTCTGTCTTGACAAGGAGCTCCTGGTTCCTCTGCTGTGCACCGTCCTGCCCTCAGGGGCCCTGGAGAGCTGCCTCCTTTCCTTAACCTTTCAGGGATGATGCAGGCCACATTCTTTTAACCTACCAATTAGGTGAGAAAGGACTCAGTCTAATGTGTAGGTCATGGTTAACAGCCAGAGTTGCTGAAGAAGCCTTACCTTTATCAGCAAAAGGGCCTGAGCAAGGTGTCTGATAGTCATGCCCACTAGCCACTCCTAGCCACAGTCAGGAACACCGAGACAGCCTCTTGTTTGCACTGTCTCCAGCAATCTTGTGGGACATCTGGGAGCCTATCAGCTGAGGACTGTCCCCCAGTGTAACTACTGCCCGGATGCCAGACATATCCTGAATCCATATTGTGACATTTCACTGACAAAATGGATATGATCCTCATAGTAGATATGGTCTTGGAAGAGGTAAGAGCTCATGTTACCCACTTATGGACTCTTAGATAGGGTAAGGCTTCCCAACTTAGGGCAGTCTTCAAGATGGGGGCCTATTGCCAGGACCAGCTCCTCTTGCTTGACTGACTTGGTTTGGGGACAGATGGAGCCAGAATATGCCATGCTCATGGCATATAACGTTACCTGCTTGCAAAAGATACCAGCTTTAGGAAGGAAATTCCTTCAAGGTCTTGGGTTATTTTCCTTTTCAGTTAAAAAGAGAAATGATGGGCTGGCCTTGCTTCAAAGGCAACTACAAAGAGAAAAAAAAAAAAAAAACGATTGGAAACTGCTACAATCCCAAACCACAAATTAGCCAGTGGCCTAGCCAAGTAGTGCTAAGTATGGATAGAGCAGGAGTGAGCTGGGCCAACAATACCTTCTCAGAACCAGAGCATAAATCAGATTGCTCCAGAATTAAGGGTCATAGTCCCAAAAGTCACAGAAAATGGGGAAAAAATCTTTAATTAGATTAATGAAATTGAAGGCCACAGGCCATGGGAGTGGCAGAACATCCCAAGGCAGATGATATGAAAATAAAAGATGATTTGAAGACATTGGTGGAAATGAGGCACCACAAACTTGCATAGGATTTATACATGAAGCAGTAACCACAACTACAAAAATAATGAGGATTAGTGATGTTCAATGTTTTTTTCTTAAACTTGTTGGCCAATTGCTAGTTTTCTTTTGGGGATGGTGATTCAGATTACTTGCCAGTTTTTAAAATTGGACTACTTTTTATGGTGTTGAGTTTTTATATTTTACATGTGAGCTTTTGGGTTATTTTGAATCAATGTTTGTAGAGGGTGAGGGGTAGGGATATAATTTCATTCTTCTGCACATGGGTACCAAGTTTTTCAATATTATTGATTAGACACTGTTTTTTTCTTCAAATTGTGTTCTTGTTGCTTTTGTAAAAATACATGCATTTATTTTGTTCCATTAGTTTATGAGATATCATTAGATCATAGTTAGAATGCTATTATAAAAATAAAGAATCTGATGAGGATGGGGAGAAAGGGACTCTCAAACTCTGTTGGTAGGAATGTAAATTATATAGCTATTAGAGAAAACAGCAGGGAGGTACCTCAAAAATCTACAAATAGAACTATCATGTGATATACTCATTCTACTACTGGGTACATATCCAAAGAAAAGGAGTATTTCAAAGAGACACATGCCTTCTCATGTTTAATGCAACATTATTCACAATCGCAAAGATACAAAATAAACTTAAATACCCATGGTTAGATTAATGATGTGATAGCCAGATTTCTATTTCCGTAACAAAATAATCTGATATAATCAACTTAAAAGGAGGAAAGGCTTATTTCTTCTAACAGTTTTGGAGACTTTTCAGTCATGGTTGATTGGCCTTGTTGTTTTGGGGCCTAAGGTGAAGCAGTACATCATTCTGGAGAACAATACATGGTGGCTCAAGCTGCTCACAGTATCCAGGAAGCAGGCAGCCAAAGAAGAGTTCAGTATCTCACAGTACTCTGTGCATCTATGTATTTTGTCATTCATGTTTTCAAACAATAGAAATCAGCAAAGGAACAAATTCTAGCCAAGTGCAACAAATATCAGAGTAAAGAACTCAGAAATGGAAGAGTCACAGATAGAATCTG
This sequence comes from Cricetulus griseus, assembly GCF_003668045.3. Lineage (NCBI taxonomy): Eukaryota > Metazoa > Chordata > Mammalia > Rodentia > Cricetidae > Cricetulus > Cricetulus griseus. The sequence continues at coordinate 2,348,197 of NC_048604.1, forward strand.
TTTATATACTGAACTAATGTTCAGCAACAGGGTAACAATACACTGAATGGTACTACAGGGCAGAGTGTAAGTGTCAAATGCCATGGAAATATAATGTAACAAAAATCAGAGGTCAAGGACTGACACTGTGGGAAAAAAGTGTATGTAGGATTTTTTTCTTCATCTGTAATTCAAGGCATTTTTACACATTGTTCCAGAGCCTTCAAGTAAGCATGGAAGTTCCTTAACTTTTAGGAACTAATACTTCTTGTAGGTCAATAATTACTTTAGTTGTATTTAAGTTTCTTTCTGTTTACACATGAATGAGTATAAAATTTTCAGTTAAACAGTATATATACCCCCCATCTCTATATACTCACACACATTGGGCTGTAATTCAAAGAACCATAGCAGCACCAATTTAATTTGTACCATTTCATGGTAATTAGTATACATACAAAATTCTAAGATCACCACCATTAATGTACATATATTTTTACCACCCCAAAATAAATACTCTTCCTTTAGTATTCCTTGCCCGTGTCTCTGTCAGCAAGTCACTTTCCAATCTTCTGGCCTCAGCCACTGGCAGCTGATGGGGAATGTCCTTCTGTATGCTGTGAATATATGTTTCTCTTATTGGTTGATGGATAAAGCTGTTTCAGCTAATGGACAGGCAAGATGTAGCCAGGCAGGAAGTATCAGCAGGGCTACCTGACTAGGAGAATTCTGTGAGGAGGAAGACAGAGAGTGAGTTGCAAGGGAGATGCCATGTAGCTGCCAATGAAGAAAGAGACCCAGACTTTACCAGTAAGCTGAAACTACATGGAGACACATAGATTAATAGAAATGGGTTAATAATTAAGATAGAGCTATCCAGTAAGAAGCCTTAGCCATCTGCCGAACAATTTATAATTAATATAAGCCTCTGTGTGTTTATTTGGCACTAAACAGCTGTGGGACCAGGTGGGTCAGAAGCTTCTATCCACAGGTAGCCACCCATCTGCTCTCTGAGTTTAGGATTCATCTATTCTAAAGTTCTTAGAAATGGAATCCTGTTCTATTGTGTTTGACGGTACTCATTTGGTGCATTGTATAACTTCACCAGGAGTAGTTTCACCTGCCCACTCCTGTATCTCTCTACTGCCTTGGACATTCTGGCCTTTGGGCTTATGTTAATGGCAGGTACTGCTGGGTGCTAGGCTTTGGAGTGAATTCAATACTGTGTTGGACATTTCTGTAATACACAACTGCTTCCAGTGGGCACCAGCTCTCTTTCCTCTCCTTGCTACTTGTCTCATTATGATTTCTTTCTCTATCTCAGCTATTGATTCAAGACGTATTTTCTCTGCTGTTGTGTACAGAACCACACACTGGGGGTGGTAGGCCTAGGCCAAGGGGTAAAGGAGTATGGAGGGGAATGGTAGGTGGTTAGGAACTGCTGAGGGGTAAAGATAATGGGTGTTCCTGACAGACTTGCCAGGACTCTGGTTGGAACCTGAGCTTGAGGAAAAGGTGGGTATTGTGGATGAGGGTAAAGTTTCCAATTTGAGTAATGGGAATTCCATGAGAGGAAAGGACTTGGGGTTGGGGGCGTGGAGAGGAAGTCATTGGACTGGAAGCCAAATGCATATAAGCGTGGGCTGTTTCTCCTGTGGACAGCCTTTTCTAGGGCCCCTTTGGATCTTCCTTATGTCTGCAGGGATGAACTAGGACTCTCTGCCATTCTAGCTTCTTCTATGCTTGCTTCAGGTGACTTGTACAGATGCCTGGGAAGAAACCTGAGAATATGTGTGGTGTATGTATAAGGAAAGCAACAGACTCATATGATGTGCATGTGTGTGCGAGCTATACTCATACATGTGTGTTTGTGTCCCAATGTTTTTTATGTATGTATGCACGTGTGTACCTTCTTTATAGATAAAACCAGGATGACAGGGAACATCCAGGAGGGCAGAAGTATTGCCCACTCCTACGCTAGTAGCTCCCAGTAAGCAATGGGAGGGTGCAGTAAGCTATGGCCACTTTCAACAGCAGCAAGAGCTTGTCCTGCCTCGGAATTTTCTACCATGGAGAGAGGTGCTGAGCATTCCCCAAATTCTTGCCCTCATTTATTTTTTCTGCCATCCCCCCTTCTCTAGTTTGTGTCACATGTGCAAACTTGAAGTCCAGAGGCGCCCCTGAGGAAAACTGAGACACTGATGCATATGAGGTAAACCTGTGTGGCTTCCAGTTATAGCTAAGAATTATCTGGCTCTTCCTGTTCCCCGAACTGTGCTGTTTCCTAGACAACGAATTTTGTGTAATCATGGTCAAGGCAACGTACATTTCTGTTCAGAATCAAGGTCACAGTATAATACCAATTCACCATGGCAACAGCAGACTATTCATCTGACATGGGAGATGAAATTGCAATGAAAACCACATGCAGACTTCTAGCTGCCTAGAGATCTGCATTATGAAATAGGTTTGGTACAAAAGTGGAAATCTGTGTCCATAAAAGGCAGAATCCCTTGTAGTTCAATATATGGTGTTTACCAGAAAGGCAGATAGTGCCATTGGTAAGCAAACATGTCATATAAGGAGCCATCTTCAGAACTTTAATTTCATAAATCCATACCAGAGCAATTCTTGGTGTAAGCAAGTCATGCACAAACTCTGAATCAATTTAAGTGCTCATCAACTATTATGCTCACTGTGTGACGAAGTCAGCCACCTTCCTTTCCTGGAGCTCAAATCAATAATTCTGACAAATAGGGTATCTAGAACAAAACTTTGTTATTTAATGTGTGATCTTCTTCCTAATTCCGTGGCCTCGAACAAGTTGTGGATTATCTCTCCTCATGCCTCTTTGGTTCCCTGAGATGAGGTTGTGTGGGCAAACAGCAGTACCTCTTCTATGCTGAAATCTTTGGGTCTGGAATTTATGATGGGCAAGGGGTCTTAAAACAGCATTTTCCAACCAACCAAAGGCAGGGCTTCTTGGGAGAAGGGAGATAAGGAGAAGCCTTTAGGGTAAGGGTTTTATGAAGGTGAACATCACCTTGTACTATCTCCTCTGTGTATCTTCAGTCTCCCCATCAGAGTGAGAGAGTCCTTATGTTGACCCACAGGAGAAAAAGATTTGAAGGTCAATTTCACATCTACCTTTCAGGTGACAGTAGATGATAGGACCCTGGGTGAGGGCATTGCCAGAAGAATAACCTTTTTTTTTAATTTTTTTTCGAGACAGGGTTTCTCTATGTAGCTTGTAGACCAGGCTAGCCTCGAACTCACAGAGATCTGCCTGCATTTGCCTCCTGAGTGCTGGGATCAAAGGTTTGCACCACAACCTCCTGGCTCAGAAGAATAATCTTAAGAAGAATGGCTCTATTATGTTTGTCACTAAATATACAGCCACAAAGGAGGAAGAGATCATTTACTGCTTTCTCACATTCCTTTGAGGCCCAACAAGCTGGCCAACATAGTTTGTCAAAAGAAACAAACAGCCTAACAAGCTTCCCACTGGCTACAGTGTAAGTTGAGACCCAATCTTCTGCCACAGAACGTCCCCCTTTTGTCTCTCCAAAGACTCTCCTGACTTGACTTAGTAACTTCTGGTGAACTTGGTGGCCATCTTGTTCTTATCTTCTGGACCAAAAACCTCCGTGTATGTGTGTGTGTGTGTGTGTGTGTGTGTGTGTGTGTGTGTGTGTGTGTGTGTGTGTGTGTGTACTCTGGGAGCCAAGCCAACTCTTTTCTACCAGAAGGAATGATTTCCAGAGCCCTGCTTGATGGATTTTACTTAATCCCTGAGGCCTCAAGGTTGAGAACTAGCTCTCACCTCTAGCTGAGCTGAAACACTGAGAGTGGGAGAGTAGCCAATGGTGATGAGGAGAGTTGTCTTCCATTGTAGCCCAGCTGAGAAAAAACATGAGACTTGGACCAGGGTCACCTATCTCTGCATTTCAGCAGCCCAGGGAGGCTGGGAGCAAGCTCTGTGGTCATATAGGAAAAGAATTAAACTGGGCTTGTGTGGTGGTTTGAATAGGTCCCCCATAGGCTCATATATTTGAATGCTTAGTCATCAGGAAGTGTGGGGTCCTTTGCTGTGAGCATAAGCTCTGTGAGCAGCTCCATGTACAACCAGGTCAGGGCCAGGGGCTGCAGAAAAGAAATTGGCCCTGGGCCTTTCCATTTGTGGCACTGCTGGTTACTGTCCCAAGGTAGAGGGTTAATGCTCTTTTGAAAGTGGTACTGCCCGGCATTAGGAGGTGTGGCCTTGCTGGAGGAAATGTGTAGAACTCTTAGTTACCTCCCCACCACCATGTCTGCCGACATGCAGCCATGTTTCCCACCATGATGGTAATGAACTAAACCTCTGAAAGAGTAAGCTACCCCAATTAAATGTTCTTTTGTAAGAGTTGCCATGGTCATGGTGTCTCTTCACAACAATAGAACTTTGAGACAACCTGTCAGAAAACTCTCAGCTTTATCGTAGTGTTTTGGTTACCAATTTTCCTAAACTTAAATTCTGTTTGGATCTCATGGTTCAAGGAAATTCCAGAAACATTTTGTTTCAGTGTCTGTGTGAGACACATTTTCTTACCTCACCTAAATTTTCTTTTCACAAAGACACCTCATTCACCAATGCACTGACTTTCCTAGGTTGGTCTAGGAAACCCATTTTAACTGGGCAGATACAGCTCTAGAGAGTTCAGAGGATGGATGAGGTGGTCATTAGAACTGTAATGCAGGGCTGGGGGATGGATAAGTCAGTAAAATGCTTGGCTTGCAAGCACAAGGACTTTAGTTCAGTCCCTGAATTCAATGTAAAATCCCAGCGTTATGGTTTGAGTAAAAATGATCCCCACAGGCTTATGTAATTGAATGTTGGTCACTAGGGAGTGTCACCATTAGGAAGTGTGGCCTTGTTGGAGGAAGTGTGTCACTGGGGGTGGGCTTTGCAGTTTCAGAGGCCTAAGCCAGACCCAGTGGCTCTCTCTTCCCCTATGGATCCAGATGTAGAACTCTCAACTACTTCTCCAACACCATGTGTGCCTAAATGCCTCCATGTTGACAATGAACTAAATCTCTGAATTGTAAGCCATCCCAAATTAAATGTTTTCTTTTGAAAAAGTTGCTCTGAGACAGGGTGGTGGTGGTGGTACACACCTTTAATCACAACACTCAGGAGGCAGAGATGGTCTGATTTCTGTGAGTTTGAGGACAGCCTGGTCTATAGAATTAGTTCCAAGGCAGTCAAAGCTACACAAAGAAACCCTGTCTCAAAAAACAAAAAAACAAACAAAAAAAGAGTTGCTCTGGTCACAGTGTCTCTTCACACACTAGAACATTGACTAAGACACCTAGCAATGGGAGGCAGAGGCAGATGGGTCCCTGGGGCTCCTAGCCAGCCTGGACTACATGGTAAATTCCAGGCCAGTAAGTCATTCTGTCTCATTTTTTAAGGTAGCTAGTGCCTGAGGCTTCTCTCTCTCTCTCTCTCTCTCTCTCTCTCTCTCTCTCACACACACACACACACACACACACTCACAAAGAATGATGAACAAACAATATAGAGATTCCTAGGGGGAGTACACTCTTAGCAATTGATCTTTAATCTGAGATTGGAACATGAATTTCTGTCCCTATGTCAAATACCTGATATAATTAATTGGCTTGTAAGGAGGAAATATATGTTTCAGAATCTGCAAGGAGCCTCCGAGGTTGAAGGCACCTGCTACCAACCTGACCTAAGTTCATTCCCAGGGACTTAAATAGTGGAAGAAAGTCAGATCACACAAGTTGTCTTCTGACCATTATAAGTGCATGTGGACATGCACACACACAATAATGTAAATTTTAAAAAGATGCCCCTCAGCTTATGTTTTTAGAAGTTTCAGTTCTTGATCATTTGGCTCTGTTGCTTAGGTGTATCATCATGACAAGCACTGCATGGAGGAGCAATACTTCTCACCTTGTGGGAACTAAGATGCAAAGAAACAGAAAGCAAGGAGCCAGGGTAATGACCAAACTTCCTCTAAGTAGGTTCTACTTCCTAAAGTACACACACACGCACGCACGCACGCACGCACGCACGCACGCACGCACGCATGCACACACTCGTCATTGTGGGGGGACACCTAAGATTTCCATGGGACTGGAGGGATAGGTCAGTAGTTAAGAGCAATTATTCAGGCCCCTAATACCTGGACTTGGAAGGAAAAAAATCTTTCCTAAACCTCTCTTTCTTCCCATTTGCTCTGTTCCTGGGAATTCTTTAGTGCCATCTTATCTTCAAGGGCATCTTCTCTCCTCCTGATAACTAACCATGGGCTCTTTCCACTCAAAATTAGACTCTTCAACTCCCCTTGTTTGCCTTCTCAAATCTCATCCCCTCCTCAGACTCAGGGATGCCACTAAGCCTCACTGTCTTATTTTTCAACTGCAATATAGCTTGGCCTCAATACAAGCTTGACAATCAGTCTCAATGGCCAAAACATGGAACATTCTTCTTCCAAATTCTCAGTGATCTTGACAAATTCTGCCATCACAATGGCAAGTGGTTTGAAATTCCTTATGTCCAAGCCTTTACTCTCTGATTTCATCTCTGTTTCTCCTGTCATACTCATCAGATTCTCTTGGCAGAGGCCAAACCTCCTCCCAAAGCTAACTAGGACCCTGAACCCTTGGCTTTTGACTTTGATATAGAGGACACAGCTCCCCCACTGGCACTTCCTCAGTCTGACTCTCCTGCACCATCCCACTAGAGCCCTCTCATCCAGCTCAACTTCTTTACCCCAACTCAATCTCACCCTCTCTTTTTCATCACCTCCCAAGGCTCATACTTGCTTCTATATAGATGGTCTTTATGCCCCCCGGGAAATGGCAGTCCCTCATAGCATATTCTATATACATGTCCCCCTTTTTATGGCTGATCTCTCTCAGGTAGAAAGTGCCCCAGTTCCTTCTCCAATGAGCCTTATAACTTCATCAAAGAATTAAGGTAGCTCACCAAGACCTATATCCTCACCTGTTATAGTCTTTATGTGCCATTCTCTCTATTACTTTCTTAACTTACCCTCTAAGCTGAAGGAGAGTATTTTGCTTTTCTCCAGGCCATACACAAATGACTGTGAGCTGTGGACCTCCTGACAATTATTGGAATAAGTTTGACAGCTTCAGTTGCTGCTGTGGGACCGGCTGTGTGGGATGGTGGTAGTGCTGGGCCATAGTCTATATCTATCCTGGTAGATAGCCATTCAGCTGGCAGACACCATCCAGGAGTCGACCTCAACCCTACAACTGCTCCAAAACCAGCTCACCTCCCTAGCCTTACTGGTTCTATAAAATTGAAGAGCCCTTGACTTGCTGATCACCAAAAAGGGGGAGCAGTGTCTCTTCTTCCATGACAAATGTTGCTACTATGTAATCAATCTGGCCAAGTGGAAGAGAGAACTAAAAACTTACAGAACTGGCTTTCAAATTATAGCCTCCAGGGGGCAACTCCAACACAGGACTCTCCTTTTGGTCTCCCTTGGACCCCTGGCTCCTCCCTCTTCTTGGCTCACTAATATCTATATGTCTTATTGGATATTATTGCTTCCTGTCTTTTCATGTCCTTTCAGGAGAAAATTAGTGATATAACCCAATGGTCAGTTAAATCAGATTCTTTTGATGGGATTTCTTCAGCTCTCCTACCATCACCTGCCAACTTGAGCTCCTGCTTTAGACCAGTGTTCCAGACCCCTCTTTTACCCCTAATGATGTCTCCACTGAGCATTAAGTAGCCAGAGGATTACTATTGCTATGTGTCATCTATGAAAGTCTGGAATGTTAGGCCATAAAGCAGGCCACAGAATGGCAGTGCTGCTGACAATGTCCTAAGATAATAGCCCAGTCCCAATCCAGACATTCTTAATGGGGGTGGTAGTTTGAATAAGAATGGCCCACATGAGACAAGGACCAACAACTGAGTTCCCTGCTGCAAGCTGGGATCATCTAAGGGTCACTGGCGCCACAGAGCAGCCAATGAGGGGGCTCATGGCTGCACTGAGGAAATACCTTCCTTGATAAGTGAGAATAGGAAGTTAAAAGGTGATTCTTGAGATGCAGACATCGACTACACAGAGACGACCAAGAGGTGTGTGACCAGCCTCCCACCTGGACAAACAGCTTCTAAGCCCTTGGCCCCAGAACAAAACCCCGAGCTCCTCCCTCACCCATGTTAGCCCTCTGAGTGAGTCTGGGTTTTTCTGTTGCAGTCTCTCTACAGCAATCTCCACAGGCACTTGGGTTCCAAATGCCACCAGAGTTAGCCCCTCACCACCAGCTGGCTCTGCCTTCAGGCAGCTCCTACCACATGTGCTTTTTCAGCACGATCCATGTGTGATTTTCAGACAGCTGGCTCTTTCTCTCCCTTGGGTTGTGAGCTTCCCCTGGACCCCATCCTTAGGCTGCTGCCACACTGGTAGCTGCCTCGACACACAGTTGGGCTTTTACACAGTTGGGTTGTTGCAACCACCACACACTCTCAGCTCACAGCTATATGCTAGCAGCTGAAGTTGTCCTCAGCCAGGCTGTGCACCACCTGTGTTCTCAGCTCAGATGTGCTACCAGCCTCATGCTCCATTATCATCATCAGAACATTTGGCGAGACAATTTGGAATTCTTAAAGGAGGGAATTAGTTTTAAAAAGAGAGTTTTTCCCACATTAAAAATGGGAAACTATACTACAGTGGAAGGACTTAGGTCTCTGTATGATTACACAATGGATGGTTTAAAATGGAACAATTAAATGAGGGGATAATTAACTTAGATGGGTTTACATAATATCAATTATAAACTTTACTGATTTGATAATACTTGTTTTATCCCTAAAAAAGTTGGCTGATAGGAGTACCAAGTTGGTTGATATGAGTGCTAAGATACAGGCCTTAGAAAAAGTTACTAGAGAAAATAATGCCATTTTGACTGATAAGTTAAAAGCCTTAAGACATATTCAGACAAAGACAAAGGAATTTAAGGGAGAACCAACCTCAGCATTACATTATAAAATTAGAGAGGAACAGCCCAAGGCTTTCAAACAACCAACCTTAATTTATCCAGTCACATTGTGGTACCGACTAACAAATGACAGATTCACAAGGCTCTGTAAGAGCTGACTGGATTCCTATGGAAATGTTAGATTAAAGGAACCAATAGTCTCATATGGCATGCATTCACCGTTTGTCAACTAGTAACAGAATTGTCCCACAAGACTAGAAAGACTTGACTACAGTAGTGATGGAGCCTGGTCCTCAATTACAGTGGAGGACCTGGTAGAAAGATGAGACTAGTACCATTGAACAATGAAGTAGGGCTAGAGGTATTGTAATTTCCCAAGATCAACTTCTTGGAGAGGATGGTTATGCTGATGTACAAAGACAGTCTCTATATGATGACCATACTCTGGTTCTATGCTGTACAGAAGCTTTGAATGCTTGAGACAGATTTGAAGAACTCAGAAAGAGAACTGAGTCATTTACTAAAGTTATATAGGTCACAAAAGAAACCTTCACTGATTGTTTTAAAAATAAAGATAGATTTCAGCTATAAATAGAATGATACCAAGTTCAGAAGTTAGAAAAATAATAATTGAATCTCTGGCTTTTGAAAATGCTAATTCACAATGCAAAAAGATAATTAGGCCTTTAAAGGCAAGATCAGCACCCATAGAGGAATGGACCCAAGATGTAGTCAATACTGAATATCATAACCACGATGAAAATTGGATAAGACAGGTGATTTCCAGAGGCTTGAAGAAAAATCAAAATGTCAGGTGTTTTAATTGTGGCAAACAAGGTCACCTAAAAAGGGATTGTAGACAGGGCATTCTTAGAAACAATGTTTCTTTTAATCCAGACATAAGGCCCCTGCCTTTTGGAGTATGCAGAAGGTGTGCCAAAGGCTGACATTGGACCAATGAATGCAGATCAACAAGGGACAGACGACAAGGGACATTAGGAAATGCCTCAGGGGGCTTCTTGCAGTCTCCCATGCCAAATTAGGTTCTGTCATTCTCTGTCACAGTTGGGGAAAGTCCTCCCCAGAGCAATTAAAGGACCTAATGCCTATTATAACAACCATACTGCTCTGGATGATAGAACAGCTTTAGAAGATAAGACAAAAGTTTCAGGAGAAAGCATAAAGAAAATGTTATAAAAATTAGATTCAAACAAAAGAGACCTCTTTATTAGAAAAGTCAATAGCTCATAAAACAGCATGACCATTCAATGTAAACTAATTTATAATACTAACAAATGTTTTTCATTTGATCAGATATAGCTTGCCAAAGTTAGGGGTGGGGCAGGATTTTGTTTTTTTTCTTTTCAGGAGAATGAAGGCATCCAACTAAGGAATCTGAAGAAAATTGAACAAATAAGGACATATGAAGAAAAAGAACAAATCATCCAGAAAATTGTCCCAAGAAAAAGAGTAATTTGGCCTATTACTATATCACATCTCCAAGAGGATAACGTTTCATAAATCCTCCCAAATGTTTGTTTCTGCTTTCTCTACAGACATATAATGCAAATTGTCTTTTTGTAGTCCCAGTCCAATTAAAAATTAAAGCTGGCTTTGGAGTTGGAGTGTGGCTCTCTCCTCAAAATCCAAGCATGCTTGTTAAAGGAAAATCCAAAATCTCTGTCTTGTGTCAGAAGAGCCACCTGATATGGGACAGAAGAAAAACAAAAATGAAGGGACTATTCTATTGCCAACTCATAATTCTTTGGTTTTATTTTGACTCTTTAATACTTTTCTTAAGGTATCAATATCTAAAATTTGGTAAGATATATTAATATCATGACAATATATATATATATATATTGTCATGTTATTAATAGTCATATAGAGTACTAACTAATACATGAAATCCAGGAAGTTTATAGATTGGGTCAGTGTTGGTCCTTCTGAGTAAATATTCACACATTCTGCTTTTAATACATAGTTTTATGTAACTTCAAATCTTTTCACTTCCAAAAAGTTTCCTTAGATTACAACTTTTAGTTCTTGTTCTTTAAAGAAGCTTGATACTTTATTTTTCATCTCAATTACTAGCATTCATTTATTGTACAAAATAATAGGGTTTTATCATGGTACCATGTACTTTGACACCTGTCACTTTGCTTTCTTCTTTAAAAGCTCAAGTCACCATGCATATCTAGTCTTCTCTGCTTATCATATGCATTTGTCTGTTGTTCTAAAAATATTTTCACATATTTATACATAATTTTTTGTTCAAGATTTTCCTCATTTCCCCCTTTTAACATTTATATACATTGTGTTTTTGTTCTTGTGTTCCTTCTAGCTTATTTTTCAATTCAAAAATTGTTTCTAGAATAGCAGTGAATCAATATTGATAAAATTCTATTAATATGTTAGAAATAAAATTAAACACTTTAAACACCCCAGAGATGAAATGTCATTAATGGAACATAAACATAAGTTTTCATTTCTAATTCTCAATTTCTTTTTTTCCATTTTTTAAATTTGAATTAGAAATAAGATTGTTTTACATGTCAATCCCAGTTCCCTCTCCCTCCCCTCCTCTCCTTCCACCCCCCGACTAAAACCCTACCCATCACATACCCTTTCTGCTCCCCAGGGAGGGTGAGGCCTTCCATTCGGGGTCTTCAGAGACTATTATATCCTTTGGGATAGGGACTAGGCCCACACCCTTGTGTCTAGACTCAGGGAGTATACCTCTATGTGGCATGGGCTCCCAAAGTCTACACTTATGCTAGGGATAAGTACTTATCTACTATAAAAGGCCCGGTAGATTTCCAAGGTCTCCTCACTGACACCCACGTTCCTGGGATCTTGATCAGTCCCGTGATGGTTTCCCAGCTATCAGTCTGGGGACCAAGAGCTCCTCCTTGTTCAGGTCAGCTGTTTCTGTGGGTTTCACCAGCCTGGTATGGACCCCTTTGCTCATCACTCATCCTTCTCTGCAACTGGATTCCAGTTCAGTTTAGTGATTAGCTGTGGGTGTCTGCTTCTGCTTCCACTAGCTGTCTATCTTAGATTTCTAATATCTAATTTCTGAGTTTTTCAAATTCTGATTTATGGTTTTATTCTAGTTTGTTTTCTATTGATGTGATAAATACCATAACCATAAGCAATTTTAAAGTTATCTACTTATTTCCCTGTGTTTGTGTGGGTATGTGCAGGCATATGCCTGTGGAGGTTAAAACAGGGCATTGGATCCCTTGAAACTGTAGTTACAGACTGTTGTGAGCTGCCTGATGTAGGTGCTGGAAACTAAACTCAGGTCCTCTGGAAGAGTAGGAAGCACTTCAACACTGGGTCTTCTCTACAGCCCCCCTTTTACTTTGTTCTTATAGCTACAATAAAACTTTTTCCTTTTATTGAAATAGTTTTTCCTCATATAATATATCCTGACTACAGTTTCCCCTCCCTCTACACCTCCCAGCTCCTACTCATCTCACCTCCTATCCAGATCCACTCCCTTTGTGTCTCTCATTGGAAAACAATTAGGCTTCTTAGGAATAGTAATAAAATATAATCTAATAAGATAAAACAAAAACTAACAAATTGGGAGTTGGACAAAACCAACAGAAAGAAAAGAGCCCAAGAAGTGGCCACAAGAATCAGAGACCCACTCATTCACACACTCAAGAATCCCATAAAAACACTAAACTAGAGGACATAAATGTTTTTCTATTTATCTATTACTCTCCCTCCCTCCCTCCCTCCCTCCTCTCTCTCTTCTCTCTCTCTCTCTCTCGTCTCTCTCTCTCTCCTCGCTCTCTCGTGTGTGTGTGTGTGTGTGTGTGTGTGTGTGTGTGTGTGTGTGTGTGTGTGTGTGTATGTGCGCGCGCGCGTGCGCGTGTAACAGCAAATGCAAAAGTCAGAAGGCAGTTTTCATGAATTGGTTTCCTTTTGCTCTGCGGGTTCTGGGAATTGATCTCAAGTAGTCAGTTTGGTAGCAAGTGCCTTCATCTACAGATTTATTTTGCTGGCTTAACAGTAAGTGTTTAACTTTGTAAAATTGCCAGTCAGTATTTAAATTATCTGTTGTTTACATTTTTCTTTACAGTTTGTTAGGATCAGAAGCCGTTGATGTTTTCAAGTATCCTAATTTATGGGCTTCCCCTCTACATCTATTTTCCTCCTTTGCAATTTGTCAAAAAATGTGATTTATACTGTGAATGTTAAGAAGCTGCTGGACACAGCCCAATTAGATAATTCAACAATTTTCTCTGAATTCCCTATTTCCTGTAAATTGTTTGGTGGATCCAGAGAGTTTGTGAGGCATGGGGTCAACATTTTTAGTAATGCTATTTCATTCACATTAATAAAAGATTATAAAACATCTGCTGATGGGAGAAGTGCTTCTGTGTATGTGTTTGTCTTACTGGATGATAAAGTACTGTTTGGCCAATGAGGCAGCAAGTTAGGTGGGACTAGGAGTCAAGGAGGATTCTGGGAAATGTAGTAAAGAAGTGATGATCCAGGCAGGAAATGGCATAGCAGGGAGACTCATACATAAACAAAGGGCAAGAAGGAAGTGGGCCCCTTCTCTAGTCCTCCAGAGTCACCATGTGATCCCAGGATGAGGACACCAATGGAAGGCATCCTCTATAAGATAAGTCTTATAAAATATATAGATTTGTGATCATTAAGACTGAGCTAACAGATGAGAAATCCTAGTCTTTGGCCAAGCAGCATTTGTACCTAATATAAGTCTCTGTGTATTATTTTGGCCATCCACATGGCGGGAAGAACTCAAGCGGGTGGCAGAATGATTTATTGTAACAGTCTTCCTCAGTCATTTGTAAAAAATGAATTGGCACAATTAACAAACAAAATGTCAGTAAGGATATGATCTGAATCACAATTGGTATTCTGTGCCAATGGACACACATGGAAATCACATTGAATTTCACAATGCCGTCTCCGAAGGCGTATATGAAACATTAAAAGACTAACCATATACTCCCTGCATTGCAAAAGATGGCAAATATCCAAACCCATTTCACTAGGCCACTATAATCCTAGTGCCCAAATTGGAATGAGCAAGCATATTAACAGCACCGTGTAGACAAATCTTACCTACAAACAATACAAAGATACTGAATCATATCTATGGTGACATTACAAGACTGCAGTGATAGATCAATATTTACAGTTGTTAATACAAGCCACTTCATTATTTGTGAAGAACATAAATATCTTACCTCAACTGATGTATGAAAAGTATCTGATACAGTTCAACATCTATTTACTTGGCATTGCCAATCATTGCTTGAGGTCCTTCAGATCATTTGGATCAATGTGAAACAAGAAAGAATAACAGAGAAGAAATACTGGAACATAAGAACTTTAATTACTGGGATATACTAGCTTATAAAAATCTAAAGAAAGTACCTTTAAAATTACTGAGAGATGTTTACAGCCTTTTCTTCCAAACAACAGTGGAGTAACAAATTTTATATTTTAAACAGATGTTCTGCTCTGAAGAGCAACACAAACTATGAAAAGCTTTGACTTATGTATTAGTTAACTGAAAGAAGTAACTTAAGGCAGGAAAGAATTTTTTTGACTCATAGTGTCAGAGGGTTTCAGTCTATCAGGTCACAGATAACTTTGCAGAGTATCTTTATTCATGGCGGGTGCATGTGGCTGATGCTGTACGCATTGCCGTGGATGGACCAAGAAGCAGAGAGACTGTGATTAGGGTCAGGCCACATTTTTCAAAGACCCATTTCTAGTGACCAGCTTCCCACAGTTAGTCCTCACCTCCTGAAAATCTAGTCTCTCAATGTAATGAATTCAAAAGAAAAATGTCCCATACAAGTACATTTAAGATTTAACCCATAATGCACTGTGATATATTAAATACATAAAAATACTGATGTTGGAGAGATAGTTCACAGGTTAACAGCATGTCTTCTCTTCCAGAGGCCTTAGATTTAATTCCGCAAATCTACATGTCGGCTTACAATTGTTGCAGGGAATCCAGAACCCTCCTCTGGACTCTGTAGGCACCAGGCACACAGGCACTGCACTTACATACATTCAAGCAAACACCCATACACATAAAAAATAAAAATAAATAAATCCTTAAAATAAATAAAATAAAATAATAAATAAAACATTAAAATTCTGTTATGAAGAAAGTATAAGAGGTGGGAGGTGGAGAACACATTTGATAAATTAGAAGGAAAAGTAAATATTGGGAGTAGAAAGGTTTAAGTCACTGGTTCTTAGACTTTCTGTTACTGTGACCCTTTAACACAGTTTCTCATGTTGTGGTGACCCCCAACCATAAAATTATCTTTGGGGATGCAGAGGTCATGAGGGAGCAGAAAGGTTGAGTCAGGTGTAGATTAGAAGAAAGGTTATGTGATAGGTAGAGTTTTAATTGGGGGGGTGGTAGAGAAGGAAGGGAGGGAAAAGGGAACTGGGATTGTCATGTAATTCAATCTTGTTTGTAATTCAAATAAAAAATAAAAAATAAAAAATATCTTTGGTTTTTCATCATAACTATAATTTTCTACTGTTATGAATCATAATATAAATATCTGATATGCAAGATATCTGATATGTGAACCCCAAAGTGGGAAGTGGACAAGAGTGCACCTCAGAGACCCCAGGGGCCAACCATAGTTGACAGTGCTGAGGCAATTCTGAAACTCAGGTTATAAAAATGAATACTAGAATTAAAAGAATTATTAAGTTTTAGGTATTTGTTTCCTGATGGTGAAATCTGAGCTTTTGCAATGGCCATTTGGTTTTGGACAAATTGTTATCTTCAAGCCCTTCCACAGTGGGCTTGGTGACATGAGACTTCTTGAGATTCAAGTCAATAGATACTAGCCTCTATCATTCAGCCCTTCTACTCATCCACCAAACCTGTATGCTGCTCCTGGCCTTTGAGTTCTAAGTTCATTTTCTATTGCAATTATAGAATTATACGGGCTAGTCACTAAAGTTTACAAAGAAAAGAAGCATATTTTGGTTCATGGGTCTAGAGGCTGAGAAGTCTAATTCCTGGTCTTACTTCAACCCATAGCAGGGTTCCATAGCAGGAACCAGAAAGCCAATGGTCAGGGAGAAAAAAATAGAACATGGAGAGAGTGAGACCTTGCTTTAAAACTACTGGCTCCTTTGGGAACTGAAGCATTCTCAAGAAAATAAGAACTCAATCATGAGAGAAAGACATTAATTCATTCATGAGGGCTCTGACACTCTAGCCCAAATATTTCACACCAGCTGTATCTCCCAACACTGCTACAGTAGTGTTGTAAATATATTAAATATGTAAACATATTGAAAACATGGCAGGGGCTAGTGAAATGGCTCAGTGGATAAAGGCGCTTGCTGCCAAGCTGCTGACTGAAGTTATTTCTGGATTCACATGGTGGAAGGAGAAATCACCTCTGACCTTCAAATGTGTGTGGTACTACTCATATGCACTTCAATACCAATGTGAACACACACTAAAAAGTAAATAAATGTTAAAAAAAACTCTTTTCAAAGCATATCAGGAATCTTCTTGGTTAATGGAAGGCTCATTGGACCCCCTCCTTCAAGAACCTGACACCATTTGCTAATTCCAAACAGGTTGACAGCCCTCTCTACCTTAGCAGACAGCTTGGTGTAATGATTAATACTGTCAACTTGACAAGATATAGAATTGCCTAGGAGACAAGCCTCTGGGCAGACCTATAAGGGATTATCTATTTTAGGTTAGTCTTTGGGCATGTTTGTGAGTGAGTTTCCAGATTGGATTAACTGAGGTGGAAAAACCCACCCTAACTATGGCTTGCACCATTCCATAGATTGGGATGCAAGACTGCATAAAAGAAGTAAGGTAACTGAGCACAAACATTTATTACTCTGTTTTCTAATGGTGGATACAATGTAACCAGGTATGTCTTATTCCTATCTCTATACTGTCACTGCCATGATGGATTATACCCTTGAACTGTGAGCCAAAATAAACCCTTTCTCCCTTAAATTGATTTTATTGGGGTATTTTATCACAGCAATGAGACAAGTAACCAAAACACTTGGGTTCCACCTTTCTGGGCTTCACCTCAAAGAAACAAGCTTCCTTAATTCCACCTGTCTAGAAAGCTGAAGAACATATTTCAGGTAGAGGGCCCCTTGTATAGTGGGAGAATGGGATTCACTCTGTCCCTCTTTCTTTGCCTACCAGGACGTGCTGCAGAATCCTGTGGGCACACCAGTCCCCTAGTTCTGCATACTTGCTAGTCAGTGCCTCATCTTCCTCCCCAAGCTGCTCCTCCAGGCTGAGCAGCATCATGGACACAGCCATGGGCTCTGTGGCCAGAGTCCCTGAGAGCTGAGGCCGGCCTAGCCCAGCCAGGTCCTCCCGCACCCAGTGAGTGATCTGGTCCATCATCTCCACAGCTTCATTCTGTGGGGAGACCAGGCAGAGGCTGCATGCCTTGTCCCATCTGTCTCCCCCAGGAAGGACCCAGAACTTAATACTTCAGTGGAGGAGGGAGGGTTGTGTTCCTTTGTGATGTCCAACGACCCCACTTTCTCTGCTGCTAAATGAACATAGACTTACAGCCAAGCTAGGAGTCAGGAGGTTTACCTCACCCTGCCTGGGAGTGGCTCTTGGGTACAGGCACTGACAAACAGTCTGGTAATGATTTGGTAACACAAAAGGCCCTGAAAGGAGGAGGTACCTCTCCCAGTTGGGTACAGGACAGTGATGGTGGTGTGGGAGGTAGGGCTGAGGGGAAAGAGACTTCTTGGTGAGGGATAGCCCTTAGTCAGGATGACAATATAATGCAGTAGAAGGAGGCATTGTGAGATGCCTCTGGACCCAGATGTAGGAGCTCATGATTCTGAGAATTGACAGTATCACAGAAAGAATTTAGACTTCTGGGTGAAACTGGCGTGTGAGGGACAGAGGACAGGGTTGGACAGAGAAGTAGGAGCAGAGCTCCCTCCCATACATGCAGTAGCTGAGCCTGGTGCCTGCCTTTAGAAATGCTGGAGTGATGACCTTTTAGCACCAGCTACTTGGAGCACAGGATGGCTGGCCTGCTGGTCAGCAAGCAACTGTGACATTTTGTTGGGAACCAGCTTGATAGAATTTCCACTTCTGACAACTTATTTCACCTTGTTTCACTAAAGTGGTCCTGCCTGGGACAGGCAGGGGCAGCTGACAGTGGTAGGGAGGGGCAGGGTATAGGGTAGGTCTGAAGCTATTTTAGATGAAGTGTAAATTGTGCCCACTAAAGTATATAAATCCCAACAGCAAGTGAACACTCATCTTCTGATATTTTGTGTACATTCCCCCCGCTTCCCCTCACTACCTGGCCTCTCTTGCAAGGACCTTGTCATGTGCTTTTGCGTTTCTAGGGTCAGCCACATAGCAAGTGTTCAATAAATACATATTAAATGCAGGTCAGAAAAAAAGATGAGAAGTGAGGAAGTAGAGGGCTATTTCTGGTCCACATTGCCTGAAAAATCTAGAATCATTGTATGGTTAGCACTTCACTTTTAAGCCAGGTTCTTGTGGAACTCAGGCTGGTCATCCTTCTGCCTCCACCTCTTGAGTGCTGGAATTACAGGTGTGTACCACTAGTGGCTTTATGTGGTTACCCTTTAAGGAAATGCATTTCCAGTGTATGCCTAACTACTGACGGGCCTGGAGGTGGGGTAAACAGAGACACAGATCAGGAGACATTGTGGGGAGGGAAGCTAGAACATAGTAAGCATCAAAACAAAAGCCATTCTATGAGCCAGTTGTCTCTGCTTGGCAGGCCTCCAGCTCCAAGTGGGCCAAGGCAGATGATAGGATAGAAGAAAGAGGTCAGTGCCTTATACCAGCCCAGGAAATGGCAAATGGAAACTGCTTAGGAGGCTTCACGTGATATCTTCCAGACATTTGGATATTTGAATGTTACACTAAAGAGACAGCCAAAAAACACATAATTCTTCCCTCAGATGCCCTTTTGTTTTGCTGTTCAGAAGCTGGTGATGAAGAAGCTACCAGGCTCTGCAAGGCAGCAGCACTAGGAGAGAGAATTCTAGGCTGTGCCCTCCCACCCTCCACCCAGCTTCGAGCAAAGCCTTACTTTATCCAAATGATCTGCGGTTTTGTCTCATGCTGACTCAAGCTTGCTAGAACCATGCTTGTATACACTTAAGGAAAAACTAGATGGAATCATTAGTAGCATATAAAACCAGGACAGCAAATGGAAGGTTCATTCCTCACAACTGGTTTGCAAGCAGAAATAGCTAAACACATTTGGGGCAGGTGCACTGGGAAACAGCTGCTTGTCAGGTTGGTATCATGCCATTGCTGCCCAAATCTGTAAGAATTAATGGCTGTGCTGATGGGCTACTAGAGTAAAGACAATTAGCCATGCCTGGGTCCTTGCCAGAATCCAGGGAAAACAACTGGTTAGGGAGTCATACCTTTTTATAAAACATTGCTTTCCACTGGGTCTCTCTTGCTGATCTTCCCCAAACCAGGCAGCTGCCTTCACATCTGAGTCCTTTGTATCTGAAGGAGTCAGGAAGCTTAGGATCCTGATCTCTTTTCTGAGGCAATGTTTACCAGACAGAGGACCAGCCATTGTGGTGATATCTTGCTTGTACAAACAAAGCCTGTCTGAAGATCAGAGGATGGAGCTTGCCACTAGGTAACCATAGAGGTTAGTAGGTCTGCACAGACAGACAGGAAGTGAGATTGTTTGACAGAAACAGGAAGTGATGCGGCTGGGTAGAGACAGGAAGTGAGATTACTTGGCAGAGAGGGGATATAAGTGGAAAGAAACAGGAAAGAACTTCTGCTTTTTTTCTGCTGAGAATCTAATGAGGTAAAGGTGGCTTTGGCTTGCTCCTCCTTCTCTCTGATCTCTCAGCATTTTCCTCTATATCTGACTCTGGGCTTTTATTATTTAGACCTATTAAGAATTCCATTTACAACTTACAGCCTAGCATAAGGACTGACCTTCCACTACTGTGCTTTCTCAGCCTTGAGAGGTGGGTATACTCTCAAGTACCAGAATCCATTTGCCACTTTATTCCCAGTCTCTAATTGAGCAAGCCAAAGTCTGGACTTACCTGGCACTTTCATCTCGGATTCAGAGCTGGAGAACTTGCACTGAGATGGAGAAAATGATGTTTCTGTCAAGAGCCAACTCACAGCTACAGGCAAATCTTCCTTGCCCTATCATAGTACTGCCTGTCCCCTCCAGGTGTCCAGTAAGTGCCAAGATCACCAATCCCAGCAGAGAGCAAGCTGGTAGCTGAGCTGGATACTAGAAGGGTGATTCTCTATGTGGACTACTTCATGGTGAAGACAATGGAAAGAGCTGATAAATGAAGCCTGGACAAAATGAGTCAAGAAAGATCTATTCCATTTAACATATATTTATTGAAATCTACTAGATGCAAGGCACTGTGCTAGATTTGGTAGGGGATTAGACATGAAGGGCCACCCCTGTCTTCTAAGAGCTCACAATCTAATGGTTTGGGGAAGGCTGAAAAAAGGGGA
The DNA here is from genome assembly GCF_003668045.3 of Cricetulus griseus. NCBI lineage: Eukaryota > Metazoa > Chordata > Mammalia > Rodentia > Cricetidae > Cricetulus > Cricetulus griseus. The sequence goes on from NC_048604.1 coordinate 2,368,715, forward strand.
GGGGAAGCCAAGTCCACAAACAGCTCTAGTACAAGGCTGATTATAGTGAGTGCCATAAAACAGACAAGACAATCAGACTGCGGAAGAACAAGAATGCCAAAAAAACTGAATATAAACTGGGCAGGACACAACTACTATTCTCAGAGATATGAAAGTAGCATTGAGGATCAAGTTAAAAAATACCATTTCTATTTCTGAAAGTACCCAAACCAAAGTAATGCAAACTACAGAATGTAAGTATACTAGGAATGGAGGTATCATCAATCCCCCAATCTAAGCCATTTGCTGGAAATAGCAAACACTTCCAAAATAGAGTAGAACAGGCTATAATGAGCTCATCTTATGAGACAAATGCTGTTCAGAAAAGGAACTACACTCATACAGAACATCATGGGCTAAACCCAGAGACTAAAAGGCATAGAGTTCCTCCCATCTTAGTGATCAGAGTAGAGTACCACATTTAAACAGGAGTTCATGTCAATCAACTGGGATTTAGGCAAGTAATGCTGGGTGGATAGAATGTAAGGAAAGCAAGCAACAGAAGTCTTCTCAGGAAGCAGCTCACTGTCAAATGCAATTGGCTCTTGGCAAATTTCAAAAAGTACAGACCCATTCAAGCTGGCTGAATGCAACGGGGAGGAAGTCTATACTGGGGACACATATACACTGATGTAGGCAGCTGCCAGTAATCCAGGAACATATAGCCAGGCCTCCCTTAGGGTGGGGCCCAAGTATCTCTGGGCATGTAGATCTCTACTATGGTTCTACTCACAGGGGCAACTCCTTGAAATATCTTGTGCCTCCCTCCATGGTCCAATACCTCTTTTGCATTTCATAGTCCTAAAAGGCCAAGTCCATCATCTCAAATCAGGTCTGACTGCTGGTTGCTGCCTTTGGGTTGGGTGTCTGGGGTTGGTTTAATTAATGTGGCCCAGAAATGGGGTGGCAAGTCATGTGACAAACAACAGGGCCACAGACCAGGAGTACAGGCAGATCAGATGTCATGCCACTTCAAGCACAAAAATCAAGCACAGAATGCCAACATCATGGGAGAAAGATGCCCACGCTGTGATGTGGTGGGGATTATTCTGTAAATTCAAGAGTGGGTATGATACAAATAATTGACGTAGTTAATCATAATAATCAGCAAATGGTAAACATTTGCTTAAAAAACTTCAGCAAGTATTAAAAACTCTGATAAAAGCCACAGAGGGTTCTTTCTTAATATGATGAAGGGATACATCTCTATAGAGAACGAGAATTCTATGTAAACTAGCTGCTTTTCATTCCCTTTCAAGAAGAATACATGTGGTTAGAAAGAAAACTGCAATGAGGTAGATACATGGATGCATAGACAAGTACACACTGCAAGAAGGTTGCTCACATTTGCACGGAACATAGCAGTATACCTAGAGGATCCAAGGAAATTCACTCCCACATTACCCAAGGCAAAGGATGCAACTATGGACCACATGTTAAAGCCACACACTAATTGCTTTTAGAGAGAGTGGGGATTTTACTGCCAATACCATTTACAAGCTGGTTAGATAATAGTCACGGAAAAGACTCTGGTTTTTAGTGTTAATTAAAAACAAGATTCATTTCAGAAAAAATTACAGAACTCAAACTAGAAAAGAGTGAAAGAGGGCAGCAAGGTATGTGAAGAGATGCCATGTCCCAGCTGGGCAGTGACCACTCTACTACCTTCTAAGTTAGTGCTAATCTTGACTTTAATAATTTCTTTTGTCAATGTTGACCAATGATGAGCAAATGAGCAAGAAATGGCATTCCTTCAAGGCAAAGGTGCCAGATTTGTCCCCTTGTAAATGTGAACATTCCTTACCCAACAATAGTTGTACAAAACTTGTCCCAACAACTTACAATGAAAAAAGTAATTAGAGAAAGAAGTGGGTTAAGACCAATTCACAAGAAACCACCAGAATTGAGCCCACAGAACAATAGAAGTTGCTGTGTAGCAACTGCTGTTGGCTTGTCTCCAGCCTGGAGAAGCCACACAGGGCTACTGTGGTGGCCAGGGGGCATTAGAGGCCCTTCTGGCTAAGATCATGGACATCATGTCAGACCTAGCTTCCCAGGTGGTGGCTGGGAGCCCTTCCAGCCTATGCCCCCTTGGAGTGCCCAACCTCCCTTAAGAGGCTGCCATAAGGGCACATTTTCTGGTCCTCCAACACCCCTCAGGGCACAACTGGGAACTCAGGCTACAGCCTTGGTGTGGGTATCTTCCTCACCTGCTTTTTCTCCTGAAGGGGGCTGCCTAAAGCAATGGCCCAACTGCAGGGTGATCAGTTTTGATTTCTGTGCTACATGGACTGTGAGAATGGCTTCTTCCCCTCTAATCTTGTTTTATAGCCCATCCTGGGCATGGCTATTCCAAGTCCCGGACCAGACCTGGTGCAACCAGCTTCTGTGGCGTGGCATGCAGCCTACTGGAGGAACAAAGCTCCATTTCTCTCCAGGCCCAAGTTGGCATCCCTCTTAGATGTGGCTGCAGAAAGTGATGCCAGAACAGATGGGAAATTTTCTCATTTTAGTTGGCCAAAGCAGAAGCCATGAAACTGATCTCTCATTCCAGAGTCACTTGGTGGGAGGAGGATGGAGGTCACATAACATCACCAGTCAGGCGAGTCTTTTGTGTCTGAGATGTGAAACTGCTCCTTAGTCACTGAATCCAAAATAGTCAAGGCTCCTGACAGCTTGAAGGATGGATGGCTGCTGCCAGATCATGTTAGAACCATTCTATTGGTCTAGGTGAAGCTGAGCCCTGTTGCTGGTGGCTGGGGCTATATTGATGAGCAGTCACAGACTGCTCTGAGCAGTGTGTGACAGACACATCTTTAGTGTGCCTCAGTGGCCAGGTTGTATAGTCAAGTACTGCCCACAGACATATACAGAGTCTGCATCTTAGATGAGGCATGGGCCTGCTTCTCTGGCCCACTGCCATCCAGCCTGCCCACCTTGTGTGTTCAATTTCTTGATGGGCAGGGGATTTAACTTTTCTTTTCTAAGTAAATTTTTGAAGAAAATGTCACCCTATCTAAGTACTGAAGTAATAAAAGTCACAAGTTAACAGACAAAAAAGAATTCAAGGATACCTAAAAAATCCAAAGCCTGCACAACAAAAATTTAAAAGTACTAAAAAAAAAGGGAAGGCAATAAAAACTAAAAAATAACATGACAATTGATACAGAAAGAACTGCTATATAAAGTCAATATATCCAAAGGTAACTTGATGACTAGTCAAAGGAGATGAACGGATAATTTGCATGCAACAAAACAGTAATAGTATTGAAGTCATTGTATGAAAGATGAGACCAGGATTCAGGAGGCATGAGGGGGTCCATCATTGTTTCTGGAACTAATGAGCTGTAGGATATCAGCAAGCGATCTTCACTGAGTTCTTGCAGGCAAGGCACACTCCTTGAGAACCTTAAGAGGTAGGGACTATAACTACTCCTCACTTCATAGATGCAAATGGAGAGGGTTGGAGAAGTACCATTTATGATCTCTGATATCAGGTGAAGAGCTTTCAAGAAGGAGGCATCATTTTACCCTCTCATTTGGAGGTCCTCTCTCACTTTATTTTGAATAAGATTATACCAAGTGAACACAAACTCCAACTAATGTTTGTTTTTGGTGTACATAGGGGTCACTGAATTATACTGACTTAAAAAATGAGAGACAAAAAAGGTTTATCTCCAGCTCAGTACGTTTTACTAGGAGTGAGACCTAAGACTAATGCTTGAAATGTAAAAACAGGCGTTTTAAAAGGCCATTTGAAGTGGTTATGTTGCAGGTACAGTACTAATTTAAAAACCTAAAGTAATGGTTTTAATATTATATGAGTATATTCTTATGGCTTCGAGGAAACTTATGGTGAAAGCCTCACAAAGGGATTGCCACAGTGCTACTATAGATCAAACAGAGGTGAGTGATGAGTCAAACAGTTTCCCATGTTGGTGAAGTCAAAAATGCACAAATGGAGTATGGTGAAAGGAGTATTCTCTGAATTAATATATTATTCCATATAATGTGATTTATAATATGTATCTATAACTAAATTAATAAATTAAATATTATGGCATTTGATCTACTTACATCTCTAAAATTTTATAAATTCAAGTAGGCCAAAATCTTGGGGCAATTTTCCTTTCTAGAAAGATTCATTATCATGGAACAGTGCTGTATTTCCTTCAGGGGTAAAACTTAGGAAGGACCTCCCAGCTCCCTACTAGGCCCCCTATGCAGACTTTTATTCTCATTCTAGATGTGAAGATTAAAATACCTTGACAGTACTTTCTGTGGGGAAAAGTAGCCAAGCTATGTTAAAGTGGTAGAAGTGACCCTTGATAGGTGTACTGGAAAACATGAACATTTATAAATTGCTGGTGGAAGTACAAATCATTCCAATCTCTCACACAATAAAATAGATAAGTGCTACAAAACTGTTCATCTCCTTTGACTGGGACAAAGCCTCTGCTGACCCCTGCTATAGGTCCCAGGGCAGTGTCTACTTTTGGTGGGAGGGCTGGTGCTTCTGGAGTGCTGAGTGCCTTTTGAACACACGACCACACTCACTGCACTCACAGTGCCTTGACCCACTGTGGATCTGCCTATGGCGACTCAGGCCTGAGCTCCTCCGGAAGGCCTTGCCACACTTGTCACACTCATAGGGTTTCAGTCCACTGTGGATGCGCCGGTGCTTGATGAGGTCAGAAGGCCCCCTGAATGCCTTGCTACACTCACCACATGCATAAGGCCTCTCACCACTATGAATTCGAGTATGCTCCAGCAGGCTGGAGCTCTGGCGGAAGGCCTTGCCACACTGGCTGCACTCATAGGGCTTCTCACCCGTGTGGATCCTCCGGTGCTTGGTGAGCTCTGAGCTCCTCCGGAACAGCTTGCCGCAGTGAGGACAGCCATAGGGTTTGGCGCCGCTGTGGATGCGCTGGTGCTCTGCCAGGCCGTTGACACCACGGAAGGACTTGCCGCAGTCTTCGCAGTCGAAGGGCAGGTGGCCTGTGTGCATCCTCTGGTGCTTGAGAAGTTCCTGGCGGTCCAGGAAATCCCTGCTGCACGCCTTGCACGCAAAGGGCTTTTCCGAAGTGTGAAGCTTCTGATGTCGAAAGAGGTGGGTGTTGGCTTTGAAGGACTGCCCACACTCCTCACAATCAAAGGGCTTCTCTCTGCTGTGCACCCTTAGGTGCTGACTAAGGCCTGCATTCTTCTTAAACCTTTTCCCGCACTCCTCACACTCAAAGGGCTTCGCCTCCCTCTCCATTTGCTCCCTCTTTTCCAAGGCATCTTCCAGAGCCCAACTGGGGCCAGGCTGGGACTGAGCAGCCACAGCTGCATGGCTCTTCCTGTGCTCATTAAATTCTGACACCCCCCTGAAGACCTTCCTGCAATCACCACATTCCCATCCCTTCTCACTGTGAACCCTCTGGTGCTGAACAAGTAGCACTTTAAGGCGGAAGGTGTCCCCACACTCTTTACATGCAAAATGGTGTTCTATGGGCATATTTTGTGGGCTCCCTCCCCTTCCCCCAGAGTCCCCATTCTGTTTGACCTCAGTGTTGGGGTCATTGGCCCTCGGGGAGCTCGTGGATGCCATCTCTTCCAGCTGAGCTTCTTCACCCATCTTCTGGTGGGAGGTCACAGAGGGATTTTCTACAATAAGTGATAAAAGACAAATGAGACACAATAGTCTACAGAAGGCCCAGGAAAAAGGTTACTTTCCTTTGTTGATAACTCTTTCTCCTGAAACTGCTGAGTACCAGGAACCGCCTAGAAGTCATCAGATGAAAGCACCAGAGGGAAGGTGGGAGAGTCCCAATTTTGGACATTGCTTATCAAAGAACTGTAAAGATGGCTTTGCTTTTAGCAAAGGGACAGTCACACCTCATAACCAGAGCTTCACCAGGACTCTCAACCCTAATCCTAGACCCCACAAGCTTAGCTGTTCTTCCCAAGTCTAACTTCAACCTAAACAGCTCAGTATCCTCCTCCAACCCCAAACTCAACCTCTCTCCCAAATTTCCTTATGCTTCTTCATGTTTCCTTTATGCTCACCAGAGTGCTTACTGTGATCTGTGCTGAGGGATGGATCTGATACCAACAGAACTTGTCCTTGTGATAGGTGAGATACCAAAGCAGGACTCACAACAGGCACTCCTGTAAATGGAAGAAGGCAGCTGATGATATCAGTATGGAGGAAAATGGGAAGAGCTGTCAAAGGCCATCCCTTCCAAATCTCCTGGGCTGTCTAGGACTTACTCTCAATAGTTCCTTCTAAAACTCCCTCATCCCATGCAAATACCTGATGGATAAACAAGAGCTCGCAACAATTAGCTCCAATCAACTGGCCATATGATTGGTATAATTTATATATGTGCATGTATATGTACAATGTATATATTACATATAGTATATATGTGCATATATAGTATATATACAATATAGAATTTATTTGTATATATTGGTATAATCTGTGTTTCCAGCATTATGGTTAAGATCAACTATAGTATCTGTTCTGATCAATTTAATGTCTGATATGTTCTTTACCTGAAGACAATATATTGAATTTTAAAAGCACTGTAAATTATGACAGGTTTGGTCTAATTTCTATTTTTACATTTATTTCTTTACTGTGTCTGTGACCATGTGGGCATGTTCATACCATGGTGTGCTAGTAGAAGTCAGAGGACAACTTGCACAAATTGTCTCCTCCTACCTTATGGATTCTGGGGATTGAAGATAGGTCAGCAGGCTCAGCCATTTCATTGACTAGTGATCTAATGCCTTTCAAGTGAAAAATTGGAAGATAGAGATCCTTTCATGACATAAGGAGTTAGGGGAGCTGCTGTTGAGTGTTCTCAATAAGGAAGAACAAAGTGAAATTGTACACAGTGGCTATGTATCCCCAACTCCACTTTCAGTAGATGGCGAATCTGAGAAGTTCTGGAGGCATTCTTACCATTGGAGGTTACAGCCCTGGAATATGTCAGTGCCTGCTGCTCCGGGCTCAGACTCACACGCAGCCACTCCAGTTCTGTGAGGTGCCACGGTACAATATCAAATGACACCAAATCCTGCAATAAATGAAATGGATAGTTTTTTAACCAAATCTGTAATGAGGCAGGGTGGTACCAGTGATGCCAGGGGCAAGAGGTTAGGGCCTGAAGTATTCACATCTGTATATGTTGCTAATGTAGAGATCTAACCACAATCCCCAGGAGTCCTAGAAAGAAAACAACATCAAGCACAAGGAGACTCTCACTGTCTTCCAAGAGGACACAAGACACAGACTTAGCTCTCTCACATATACAGTGGGTATCATAAGCACACTGGGCATTCATTCCTTGGCAGCTTGTGGGAGAGAAGCAGAGGACAGGAAGGAAGGTAGTAGCTAGGGGTCATACTCGGCTGCATGTCATGCTGGGCAAGAGGCAGAGGCTGAGGCCAAAATCAGGTAGCAGTGGCAAAATCTCAAGCAAGGCAAGAGGGAAGCAAGCTCACCTTGGCCTCCGGCATCTCAAGAGGGACTGCCAGGACCTGGTTTCCTGGGGCTCCATGTTGGGGAAGGGCAAGACCTTGGGGAGCAGGTGGAGCTAAGGAAAGTGAAAAAAGCTATGAGTGACAACAACCCTGTTTCTTCTTGTTCCCCTGGGATGGCATTAGTGATTTCCTATTCCCTAGTTTTGAATGTTACATAGTCTTTTTTCTCAGGTGGGTTGAATGACAAGGCAGAGCATGAGTATGCCTGAGAAAACATATATGAAACAGGAGGAAAGTAGGCTAGCAAAGAATTAATATAGGCAGGCCAGAGAGGGGCAAGATAAGACAAACAAATGCTAGCTTAGGCAGAGTTGGAGACAGCTACAGAGAGCTGCTGGCAGGAAGACTAGCTTCCGGAGACTGTCTGACTACAGGGTTTCCTTAAAGTAAGCCTGGATGAGGTCAATACTCACATAGGGAAGAAGCACACTAAATAGAGTACCAGAAGAAATAATTCAGAATAAGGGGTCCTTTCGTGGACACCTGAAACTAATGGGGCCAGTGAAAGGAAAAGAGGTAACAAATAGCAAGAACCTGAACTTCTTCACTTAGCAGCAGGGCCTTTAAAAGCATCGGGAGAAAACCATGAAGAACCTCCTCATGTTATTCAACAAAATGGGAGGTTGGAAAAACAGCTGGAGAAAAATACTTGTAAGAAAAGATGGTTAAACACTCCGTTGATAAAGAAAAGATCTGAAGTGTGTATGTGTGTGACCTTTCCCTCCACGTGGCAAAGTAAGTGAGCTATTGTAAGATCTTATGACAGCTGCCTGTGAATTACAGGCCTCCCACTTCAGTGAGTTCAAAGAAACAGTCAAATACTTCATGTTCTGATGGCAACTCAATTCAACTTATAATTAAGTGAAAAGGAAGCATAACAAAAACTCAGGTACTTTGGAAAGACTTAAATATGGCATCTTAGAAGGGGTGAATGGAAATTTCCACATGTGGCCATGATAGAGTAACAAGGAACAGATTTAACATCCACAAACAAGTTGCAAACCTGTGTTCAACAATGGTTTTTAATACTAGGTAGTAGGAAGCATAGGAGTAAGATCCCCAGAAAAACAAATGGGGTGAATCCTGTCATCAATTCAGTGCTCTGCCTGGAGGCAATGTCCAGATTGAGAGTGTAGGAGAGGTGGAACAAAACAAGCAGAGTTTAGCAACTTCATCACAAGTTTTGAAGGCTACCATTCAGGGTGGTAGAGGAAAATGGAGGTTGCAGAGCAGAGCTCAGAAAGCATTGTGCTATGTAGGGAAAAGAAGTGAAAAGGCATGTATAAGACTTCCCTTGAATCTTTTCTGACTACAAGTATTGAATGAAACTCCTAAGGATTATAAGCTGAACAGTTCCCAAGACACACAAAGGTACATGTTCAAGGAGTCTTTATGATCCCCAGGAATATTCAGAGGCCCAAAATAGATTTGTCTATTCTTAAAGCCCAAACTACAAAAGATCTGGCCTATAAAAACTTAAATATAGGCCCCAATATAGAACATCATATTGACTTACAAATAACTACTCATAACCCTCAAAATCTAGACACTCAATGAAATAATCATTATAACATGCAATTTCCAATAAAAAATTGAACTGCCAAGAAACACCAAAATGTGACCAAAAGCAAAGAGGATAATCAGTCAATAGAAGCACCCAGAAATGAATAGAACAGATAAGGAAAACGATAATTTAACTATGCCTCAACACTGAAAAAAAAAGGGACACAGGGAGAAACAGAAGATATAAAAAGAACCAAATGAATTTTTTGTAGATAAATTATATATATATATATATATATATATATATATATATATATTTCATTGGGTATGACTAGTAGATTAGATACTACAAGGAATAGTGGAAAGCATGAAGATATGGCAATAGCTGCTATCCAAATGAAGCCAGAGACAGAACGAGAGAGAACTACCTTCCTAATTAAATTTCTGAAAAAATGTTAAGAGGAAAATCTTAAAAGTAGCTGGAGGAAAGAAATGATGGAAAAGAAAACAAGTATTATAATAAAATAATGTCAACCAAGAATTTTATATGAAATATATCCATCAAAGTATATCCATCTAGAAAAATATCCATCAAAAATTAAGAATAAATATTTTAGACAAAAGCCAACATTTAGACAATGTGCCATTAGCAGCTCTGTACCATAAAATATACCGAAGGAAAACTTTCAAGTGGAAGGAAATGGAATCAGACAGAACTACACAAAGGCATAAAGAATACCAGAAATGTAAAGAGAAACATAAGACTTTCATCTTCTGCATTTCAAAATCTTTAAAATTTAACTGACCATTTTTAGAAAAAGCAGTAGCTAAACATATAAACATGCATTTTTTATTAAGCACTCCAAGTCTGCTGAATGCTAGTACTCCAAAAGAAGAAAAGTAAGGGGAAAAGAAGAGATGGAACACATGAAAATAAATAGCAGGATGGCAAACTTAAATTGTATCACACAGATAATTAAGTTAAATATAAATGGATTAAACACTTTAATCAGAAGGTACAGATTCTTAGATTGTATTAAAAAAGAGTGCATACTATCTAAGAAAGTGTTAAGGACACAGACATGTTAAAGTAAAAGCACAGAAAACAGTACACTGCAACCAATAGTTAGTGTCTAAATCTCACTATCAAAAAAAAAAAAGTGTATGGGAAGAAGGTGAATGACCAGGGTGGTTCAGAGTTCTGAAGGTTCTACTGAAACATCCTAGAAATCAGAACAAGAAGAAAAATTGAAAGGTTTCAGTATAAAAATTAACAGGTGGCTAGACTAGGATAACATGCAACAGATTTAAAAAATGCAAATTCTTCACAGAAAATACAGGTAGGGATAACATTTGATTGAAAACCCAAAGAGGAGAAAGGGAACAAAAAAATATATACACGTATAGTCACATTTTCATAGGAAGAAGGAAAACACTGAGACTGACCTGTAGCTAGAATGTTTGTGTAGCTAAAAAAGAAAAGAGAGACAAGGCCTTGGAAGATATGTTTTCAGTTTCTTTACTGTGTTTAATGAGTTGCTTTTTAGACATTAAGCTGAATTTCATTGCTATCAGAAAAGACCAATCTTAAATAGCCTTTGGTAGGTAAACCTGGGGTAAGACAGATGCTCAGCATACTAGAGAACAGGGCTGAGACCAAGGAGACACCTGGAGAATGGCCCTGTAGGTCAGATAAAAAGACCAATATCTTTTAAGATACCTGTATGTCAAACAGAAGGACTAGTGGAAATCTGTAAGCAGTCTGTGAAGAAGTGGCCAGAAAGTCTAAGCACAGACTTCTTGGAACCATCTCCTTAAGCTATCAGCTTTATGGAAAGGTATGGGCAGAAGGTCTAATATGACCCCAAAGTCTTTGCAAGCCCTCCTACCATTTTTAGCTGACTTCCTAGCAAAAGTATTTCTCCAAATGTGTGAATTTATCCCAAGATATTTAGTGGACAAACCCTCTCTTTGTCCTACTGTCATCAAAGCAGGTTTCCTCTGGCTTAATGGATTCTTCTTGGTATGCATTCAGTGTCTACTTTGATTTTGGCTTCTTATACAAACACAATGAACTGGTCATAAATTTATTTATGTGATTTTTTTTACACAATTCACTTCCAATTGACACTGGTGTTACCAAATGAAACAGAGAGACAGACATCATATCATATATGCAGTTCTGGACAAACATGGCCTATTATAAATCCTTTCTTGCCTTCAAGCCTGCAACAAGCTCTAATCTAGTACACAATTGCATATCCTACCCCACCCCCTTCAAAATCACCCCATCCAGACAAATTGACCTTCATGCACATATAGAGATGCCAAGGCTGTGACCCTCAAAGCCTGTGAACTTGCCAAGAATACCATCTTTTATCGCAAGAGGTTCCTTCTAATAACTCGGGCCTTAACTCAAATGCCACTTCCTTAAAACCTCTTTATTTGCTAGCCCTGGTAGTTTCCTCCAAACATTTTCACTAATGAAAACTTCTCTTTTAAAGTTGCTTGTTTTTCTTAGAAAAAATCTGATCCAACAGTACAGGGCCTTATCTCCATTGGTTACCCCTAAATTTCCAGTGTCTGTAGCAGCTCCTAGCACCATGTAGGACACGACATGATGTATTATGGAACAATGGAATCAATGTGAGCCAGAGTGGTGTGTTATATGGAGCAAGCTTCCTTTTATGAAGCACATAGAATGAATATTTGGAACTGTCTGTCTCCTGTCAGATAACTTCACTATTACAACTTAGAACTGGTTGTTATCACCATCATTTTCCAGAAAACAAAGAATGTACAATTCCATGTACCCAGGTTAGAACCAAAAGATCAGCTGACAGTAATCACTGTGCAGGCTTCATGGTATAGATGTATGTTTTTGTAGCTACCTTTAAATCATACTATCTACATAGCATATCAGAGCCTCAGTGCATAAATACATATATCATTTTTTCCTGTTACACACACACACACACACACACACACACACACACACACACACACACACACACACACCCCACATACACTCAGAGGTCTCCCAAACCACCCACCTTTAATGGAGCATTTTTTTCTTAATTGCCATGATTAACTGTTAAAGTCCTAGAGCTACAATTCTAAAAGAACTGTTAATTATCCTTCCTATATAGAAATAGGAGAAGCCCTTACTGTACTAGCTCACCCTGGGGATTTGGTTTCAGCACTTTAGCTTCTGGTGGCTATGTGATGGCCACCCATAGTAACAGAGCACTTGAACACACAGAGGTAATTTAAAAGGTACTCATGAAAACAGGAGGGAAAACTCCTGATTTCATGAAAGGAAGCTAAACTCTGCCCAATTATCAGGTAAAAGAGCTTATCCTAAATATAGGAAGATCATTTAAAAATGATAATACACATGAATCTCTACTGTAGTTAAAAATAAAATGACCACTGACACCGAAGACAACTGGATCACTTAGTCTCTGTGTTGCAAACCTTTCCACTTTAAAATGATGGAATATAATCTAGAAAAGAATCCAGATGCTGTGTTAACAGTGACAGTCACAAGTGTTCATTGCCTTCTAAAATAGATATTTGGAGACCAAGGTCAAAGCAATTCCATACAGAACATGAAAGTCATTGGACATGGAGGGTAATGCTGACCTTGAACATAAATCACTTTTATTCAGGATAGAAGAATTTTCTATGGTTTACTAGTACCTATAACTGCGAAAGAAAGCTGAAAAAACCACCACAGGGAAACAAACCAACTTTTAAGACAAACAACACTGTCTTTCTTTATATGGGACACAAAGGCCAGGGCTATCCATGCCTAGAACCCAAAGGCTTTGTAAAGGTTAACTGCAAATTTCATATTGGGCCTAGCCAAGTCCATGTATGCTGCAGCTGTTTAATAAACATATGCTATGAAAAATCATGTACAACAACTGTATGTATTAATGTATAATCATTGATACTTCCACATATGTGTTTACTGCAGTATTATTCTTAGAATCAGCCCGAGTATTCATCAACAATAAATAAATAAAATATGGTATACAGACACAATGGAGTTTTATTCAGCAACAATATAAATTTTACCTAAGCTACTTATTTGAATTGACTACATGGAATTACAAACACTAAGGGACCCAAAATAATCATTTTATTTTTACTTGAAAGAACAGAAATTGAGAGTTGAATTCAACAGAGACATAAAACAACTTATAAAAACTAGTGAATAATTTGGTGTATTTTATACTTTCCTGGACAAGTATTATCTTTCTGTGGCAGCAGGGCAGGAAGAGGCAACAATGCCACTCAAAAGGTCCATCTGGGCCGGGCTTGGTGACACATGCCTTTTATCCCAGCACTTGGGAGGCAGAGGCAGGCGGATCTCTGTGAGTTTGAGGCCAGCCTGGTCTCCAGAGCGAGTGCCAGGATAGGCTCCAAAGCTACACAGAGAAACCCTGTCTCTAAAAACCAAAAAAAAAAAAAAAAAGATAAAGATTGGTAGTTTCCAAAAGCTTCCAAGGGTGCCTCAAACACCTAGAATACCTTAAATACCAAAATGAGAATGTGCAGTAGGGATATCTTCAGGGCATGCTGATTTAGGTTTTATCATCAAGTTGATACAAACCTACAGTTACCTAAGAAGAGGGACTCTTTATAAAGAATTGCCTCAAACAAAATGTCCTGTGGTCATGTTTAGGAGAGATTTTCTTGGTTGATGGTTGATGTTGGAGGGGACCATCCTTAGGCACGAGGGCCTGAGCTGTATAAAGTGTCTCGCTAAGCAGTGAACTAGAGAGCAGGTTATGAACACTCAAAAGACATCTGGTCCCAATGGGTGCTTTCAGCTCCCTCTCCCGCACAGTGATCTCCTGGTCTCCCCATTTTCCTTGCCAGGCACCTTGTTTTCCTGGCACTGTGTGTCTAAGTTAGGCAGAATCGTTTTTTGGGCAAGTAGTTCAATGACACTAGCATATATCAACTTCTAGAACTTACACACTTCTTCACTATCTTGTACCCCTACCCATGGGCTTTCCAGCAGCACAGCAGACACATTCTGCGAACACCTTGACTTACCGAAAAGAGACACACAGGGATGACTCATCTTGTTTTAGAACAGTTCCAAGAGATTAGTCCAGTAGGGAAGGTGTCATCTGTTGGATTGAAATAACTTGGGTGAATAGAAGGAGGCTCATATGTTTATCTTCCAGGAACCTGTCCTTTTGGTAGTGAGTGCTCAAAGGTAGGACAAGCTGTGTAACTGAACTGGAACCGCCAAGGTCTGGATGTGCCTCAGTGAGTCCAGGGTACAAGTATTACTGAGTGAGCCCTGAGGCTACAGGTGCTCCTGACCTTTATGTTCCCAAATGAACCTGGTAGGCCAGGAGGTCAGCAAGAGGCTCATAGACCCATCTTATACTGTGAAATCTGTCTGCTACTTCAAAAGTACAGAATCCTAAAAGTTCAAAAGTGATGACTGTCTTACCAGGAATGTCTGTTTCTCTTGCGATATTTGTGCCTGTGTTTCTGTATGTGTGGGTGGAAAGGCATCTATTTTATCTCTCATTTTGCCTGGGTACCTGTCTGTTTGTTTAGGTTTCCCTCTTTATTCCATTCTATAAAAAGCCAGAAGGTAGATCAGAAGGGGATTTTGTAGTGTTTGTTGTGTTTAACTGAGGAAAGGTTTATGTTCCCATTTCTCTAAGAATATCCACCAACACCTTTCTACAACTCAAAATAAATTGTAACTATACAATTAATGAGGTTACAGTGTCCGGATATAAAATATTCCGAACTGGAATAGTGAAAGGCTGTACAGCTGCCCAAGAGCCATCCAAAGAACCCAGACAGTTTTGGAAGGGCTAGATCACTGTGCTAGAAACACGACTTATGATCCTGTGAAAATTCTACTGGTAGAATAGTAGGTCTGGGTGGGTGTTACAGAATTGGCATCTTTCAACATTGGGCCTGTCTAGAATTTGGACAGGTTTCCCATCCAGGAGTTTCCTTCTGAGGCTATGCTGGTGATCAGACTTTGGGCAAGAAAACTAACACTTTTTAGCAGATTTTCTAAGGGGTCTATCATTGACAGAAGGCTAGAAATCACTGCCCCATGATACTCTGAATACAGATCCAGGACCACTTTGGGGCAATGGACCAGACTGTGTCAGACACTGTGAATGTTGTTTCTATAACAAGGTCCTAATGGGAGAAGGGATAAGCAAGTGGTCCTACCTAGGAGAGGTGCTTTAAAACGGTCCCAACCGGAAAATTTCTCCTAAAGGAAAATGTAGTGGCTGAGGTTTAAGGGAAAATGTTCCACTGGCCAAGGAGACTGGAGGGAGCTGCCTGTCTCTGAGTCCAAGGCTGGCTAAAGGGTGTTGGCTGGCACAGGGTGAGCCCTCTGGGATGTGGGCCAGAAATGGGGGGGTGGTGGTGAAAAGGACCATGGGCTTTGGGCAGTAGGAAAGAGGGAGTATTCGTGTGTGTGAAAAGACATGTAATTAATCACCCAAATACAGATTGGAGGAACCACCAAAGGAGTTTAGAAGGGGGCAAATGGAGTGGTGCCAGAAAATGTGCCTCTCAGGAGAGCCACAGTAGAAGCTCTATTCGTCCAGTAATGACCCCCTTCTACACTCCCCAGCTCTTAAGCAACATACCTGCTCCCATTATCCTCATGCAACCCCCATTCAAATACAAAGGTAGGTCTCCCCAAGCCGGAGCCTTCTTCAGGGCCCCAGAGGTGCAACCCCTCCCCCATACTGAACAAAAAAGTCTCTTCAGCCATTCCCTATTACGCCAATCCCTGCGACCTCCATGTCGCTAGGGGCTGTGTGTGTGGGTCCACCCCCAGCTCCTGACCGGTTCCCAATCCTTAGCGACCTCCAAAGAGCAGCACAGGCCTCAATACATCCGCAATTCCCGCCTTGGACCGCCGCCCCCAAGCCTGCACGAGAAGGCCTCAGGGCCTCTCCATGCCCACCCACCACCAGAGACCTATCCTCTTCCGCCCCTGGCTAGTCCCAAAATTAAGCAGTTCCCCACTACCCGCATATTCTCCTCCGGTCCAAGCACTCATTCAGGCCCCGAAGCACATCCTCCCGCCGCCCCGCATGCTCTCTTGGGCCGCACATTCTTGGCTTCATACATCTCTCAGGATCTCTGGATCGCACGTCCCTCCCACGGTCCGCACGCTCACCCGGCCTGCAGCGCCTGACTCTGGGCCCTAGCAGAAGCAGAGCTGGTGCGGTGCAAGCAGGCCCGGCGTGGCAGGAAGCGCCACCGAGCCGCCAGTGCCTGGCAGAGCCCTGCAGCCGGGCGGCCAGGTTTCCGGGGCTGGGGGCTCTGCCTGGGGTACTGAGAGTGAAGCCCCGCCCTGGTCCCGGTCCCGCCCGGCCTGTAGGCTACAATTGGCCTGAAAGGAGGGTGGGATGGATTGGGGCGTGTCTGGGGCGGGGTGAGGAGAGGAGGTGGGGTAGGTGAGACTAGGGGAACAAAACGCATGGATTCTGGGTGATGAGAGAATAAGCATGGAAAGAACGTAAAAACGAATGATGAATGAATAAGTGATCAAAATAAATTGATTAATGGTGGAGACAATAAAGGCATTGACAAGGCTACGACCTTCAGAATGATGGTAGGGCTAGGGGGAAGACACTCAAGAAAACAATGCAGGGGTCAGAATCCCTCATAAGGTCATGCACGAGCTTTCATTGTGCCAGACACCGAGAATACAACCATAAACAAAACTAGGCCCTTATGCCTATTCTATGAGCCACACACCAGACAACGCAGAGCTCCTTTTAGAGTATTATATGTGTACTAGGAGGCATAGACCAATAAATAGCAACCGGAATTTAAGTATAGCCGGTTATACTGTGAATCCTGAAATAAGTATCTTGGTTTAGAGGTGCTGCAAGCAATTGCCAGTTCAAGGTAATTTTTTTGGTCAACTTCATTGCTCTGCTTTGTGCATCCTTGGCGACACAAGTAACTGCTTTCTTAAAGTGGTTTCCCAAGTAAGCCACTAACAAACAAAGATCAATATAAAATCCCTCAGAAGAATGATGAGAACTTCATCTAATACTCATCCAGGTGATATTTGGGGTGATCAGATGGGAAGTGTTTGCATGCTTCTGTGAAACTTCAGCATTTGCTGACAAAAGCAACATCAAAGCTAAATATCCTGTCATCCAGATAATCTTGTCATATGCAGCATAAGAAAGGAAGATTAGGTGCTAAAGAATTAACTCAGCCTGTAGAGTACTTGTCTTGCAAGCATGAGTACCCGAGCTCACTCCCTAGTATCCATATTAATAAACGGGTGAGGCAGCTTATGTATATAACCCCAGTACTGGGGAAGTGGATATAAGTGGATGGCTGGAGTTGGATGGCCAGCCAGTCTAGCCTATTTGGTGAGCTCCAGGCCCATGAAAGAGCATGCTCAAAAAACAGGGAATGATATTTGCTGTTATCTTCTGATCGCCACAAGCACACATATGTGCACCTGCATGTTCATACACAGGAACACACAAATACACATACATAGACACACATATGGAGTTCTGAAGTGCAGAGAGGAAAAAGGCACTAGAAGTATGATACTAAATGGGTTCTGGGGAACGTGTTCTACCCTTTCATCTTTCATTTTATTCATAAACACTTAACTCATTTTAGCAATAATGAACACAGCCTACTTTGTATTCTTTTTTTAAATTTATTTTTATTTTGTGTGTGGCGGATTTGCTCCATGCCTGCAGCCTATGAAGCCAGAAGACAGCATCAGATCTTCTGGAAATGGAGTTATAGTTGTAAACTGCCATGTGGGTGCTGGGAATTGAACCAGCATCCTCCAGAAGAGCAGCCAGTGTTCTTAACCACTGGGCCATCTCTCCAGCCCTTCGACTTTCTATTCTTGTAACAATTGTGTCAGTTAGATAAAATTTTTCTTATTTTCTCTTTACAGTTTTATTATGAAAATTTTACAACAGGCATACTGAACACCAGAAAGCTTGTGCCTATGTACCAATCCTTAACCCTCTCCAATAGCATTATTAAGTGCTTGCTGGACTCTATTCTTATCTTTATTTTACTGATATATTTTAAAATAAGGTGCAATCAGTACACTTCACCACTAAGTACTTCAGCAAGTGTAGCAATAACTACAGGTCAATATATATTTGGTGTCTCTTTTTCTTTTGGAGGCAAAATTTACATTGAGTGAAATGTATAAATCTAGATGGTAAGTTTTGATGAATATCTTTCCTAAACCCCTATCTAGATATAAATCCTTATGAGGACTTTGCAAATTTCCCATGCATCCTATTCCATGCCATTTCCAGCATGATTCCATAGGGGAAGCCACTATTTTCTCATCATAGACAGACTATTTGGGTAATTACTGTTGCATGAAAATGGACTCAATATATACTATTCTTTTTTTTTTACTATGATATTTTTGAGATTCCTCTATATTGTTGAAAGATGTTCCCTTCCCTTACATTGCCAAGTCACATTTCATTGTATGGCTAGTTGATTCATTCATCCCTATTTTATGGGTTGTTTCCAATTTGGATAGTTATTCACTGTATGAATAGTTGTGTATGTTTTTTTTTTTGTTTGAACATATGCTTTCATTTTTCTTGAGTAAAAACATGGGAGGGAAATTATCCATGTCATGGGGTAGTTGCATATGCTATTAGCAACTTCCAGTATGTTTTCTAAAGTTGTTCCGATAAGTCTTTCTACCAAGCCACCAGAGCCCTGTCGCCACATGGGCACCTTCCACCAGCTGCCTGAGTTCTGCCCACCACGTTAGGGTCCCAAATAATACACAGAGATTTGTATTAGTTTCAAATGCTGCTTGGCCAATGACTAGGATTTCTTATATGCTAGCTCAGTCTTAATTATCGTAAATCTATATATTTTATAAGACATAGCTTATAGAGGACACCTTCCTCTGGCATCCTCTTCCCAGGATCACATGGCGGCTCTGTAGAGAAGAGAGCAGGAGGAAGAGCAAGAGAACGACTTCCTTCTTGTCCTTGCTTATCTTCTGAGTCCGCCTGCTATGTCACTTCCTGCTTGGATCACCAGACTTCTGTTTCCTACATTTCCCAGAATCCTCCTCGACTCCTTGTCCCGCCAAACTTTCTGCCTCATTGGCTGAGCAGTGCTTTATTCAACAACCAATAAGATAAACATACACAGAAGGACCTTCCCCATCACTAAGTGGATACAAAATTGAGAGTCCTACCAGAAATGTGCAAGACTTCACTTTCTTATCCTCATCAACATTTGGGTTGCCAACCTTTATTTTTATCCATTTAAGTGGGTGTGAAGTAATTTCTGGTATCATTTCCTTGATGAATAATTAGAAGTTTGAAGTGCTCATTTCTATACCTTCCTTTCTAATGTATCTGTTCAAACCATTTACCCAACTCAACACATTTGTCTTTTTCTTATGTGTTTTTAAAAATAAAACCACGTGTTGGAATTTGACATGCAATAAATTGCATGTTTAAACTGTGATAATTAAACTTTGATTTAAGCACCATACTTAGATAAAGTTTCATAAATACACAAGCAATTATGAAGTCTTCACAAAAATGAAGCCAAAAGCATGTCTGTTACCTTGAAGTTTTCATCAGACCCTGGTAATCTCTTTTTCTTTCTCCCCTATGGATAGGTACCTAATGATTTGCTTACTGTTCCCAAAGTTGTTTGTATTTCCTAGAATTGTATATTGCTTCCAGTTTGGTTGTTTTCGCTCAGCAATTTGATGATATTCTTAGTCTGTTATACTACTACAATAAAATAATCGAGGCTGGGTGTTATGGTTTATGTATGTACATTCCCGAATTATCAGGAATTGTCAAACTGATCATATTAAGAAATGAGTACTGGGATTAAAGGTGTGCACTCAGGAGGCAGAGGCAGGTGGATCTCTGTGAGTTTGAGGCCACCCTGATCTACAGAGTGAGTTCCAGGGCAGCCAGGATACACAGAGAAATCCTGTCTCTAAAAATCAATCAATCAATCAATCAATCAATCAATCAATCAATCAATCAATATAAACATAAATGAGACCTTCAAGAGTTGCTACATGGCTCAAAGATGTTTGTTTCTTGCTAATTTTTATTCATATCATTCAATAAAATGTTGAACAGAAGGTGTGAGTGCAGACATCCTGTAAGTCATGTCACAGATATCCATTGTCAGGCTAAGAAAATTGCCATCTTGTTTTCAGGGAGTTTAAAATAATTCTTTATAGCAAAAAAAATCTGCAGTGGATGTTGGAGTTTCTCAAATGCTTATGGTGCAACCACTAGTTTTTCCTTCTTCATTTGTTAATATATTGAGTTATATTTTGACTTTATTTCCTTGAGCAACTCTGGTCATGACATTCTATCCTAACATTTTTAAAGTCAGATTGCTAAAATGTTCTTTAGAATGTTTATGTATATGTTCATAAACTATACTGATTATAGTTCTCTTTTTTCAGTTTTTGAATCTCACTACCAAGACTAGCAAGAAAAAATAAAGAAAGAAAAAAGAATAGCAAAGTAAATGCAAAATACTTAGAAGGAAGCAGATAGTCTAGACAAGAGCAGAAATCAATGAAATAGAAGACAAACTAGAGAGAAAATGAACAAATCATACATTTTTAAAAGTAACAAGGTTTATAACTCTTGGGAGGTTAATTAAGAAAAAGATGATATATTTAATCATTAGTATTAGGAATGAAAAAGGTATTACCATAGATCATGTAGGTATTAAGAGAATAATGAGGGCAAATAATGAGCAGCTTTGGACCAATCTTTTTGTTTTTTGTTTTTTTGAGACAGGGTTTCTCTGTGTAGCTTTGGAGCCTGTCCTGGAACTAGCTCTTGTAGACCAGGCTGGCCTCGAACTCACAGAGATCCACCTGCCTCTGCCTCCCGAGTGCTGGGATTAAAGGCATGCACCACCAACACCCGGCATGAACCAATCATTTAAGTTAGATAAAATTGACACAAGGCAAATTTTCTAATCCAGCAGCATAACAAATAAAATATGAATAGCCCTATAGTCTGTAAACAAACTTAATTTTCTATCAGAAAACTTTTCTAAAGAGTCTGGAGAGTGGCTCAATGGGTAAAAGCACTTACTGACTGTGATGGCTATTCTTGGTTGTCAACTTGATTACATCTGGAATTAACTAAAACCTAAGTGGCTTGGTTTATCTGTGAGGGATTTTCCTTAATTAAATTATTAGAAGTGGGAAGACCCACTTCTAATCCATATCTTCGAGGTGGGAAGATCCGTCTTTAATCTCAGCTACAACTTCTGCTGGCAGCCTGTATAAAAAGCAGGAAAGAAGGAAGATTATGCTCCGCCTGCTTGTTCTCACTTTGGTAGCACATCCATTCCTTCACAGGCATTAGAGCCTACTTCTTCAGAATCCAAGCATATACTAAAGACCAACTGAGAAGTCCAGCCTCATGAACTGAACAACTGCTGTATTCTTGGACCTAATCCATTCATGAGGCAAGGACATAGGACATTGTACTAAATCACTGTAAAAGTCTATATATTTAGGAATTATAGAAAAGTATACCTCATGAGCAGTGTGGTAAGAGTCCAACAACTAGCAAATCAAATGCAAGTACAAAAAGGGAGAGTTTTTGGATCTCCCATTCACAAATGGAGCTGTTAGGTGACACAGCTTCGAATGACTCAAGGCCAGAGCTTTTCCTACATTTAGTAACTGTATAGGAGGTTGCAGGTTATCTATGTGGTGAGAAGAACTGTGATGAGGAACACAGCCAGTCCCACTGTTGTGCTGATTCTGGTCTTAATGAGGACAGGCTGTGAGTGCAGAATGATAAGAGGGACCCAGGATTCTTTTCTGTTGCCTGTTTATTTGCCACAATACAAAGTGGAAGGTCTTTGAATGTGCTTGTTTTGAGGATCCAAGCTTTGCCATATCAAGCCCTGACTACACAGATTGTATCTCTAGGACACCAATGACACCTTTTCCTGTCTAGCCATTTACCGTGCCCAGAAATACACCACCAAATGTAACTAAGATGGTTACAGTTCTCTACCCCCAGCTTAGAAGGCAGATACTCCTTGGGCACATGTAGGAAGGGCCTGAAAAACTCCAGAGCTTTAAGGTCTCAGAGCTGGTTGCGTCCACAGTATCATCAAAAGTACAGAAAATGACTGGGTAGCTGGGAACCTTTCTCATGTGGGACCACGATACTGCAGACAGGCTGGTATGAAATGTCATCATTAGAGGAGGGGGGTCTCAGCCAAAGCCTGTGAAGAAGACAGGTGGCAGACACTAGCCACAGGGTTCTGGATGGAGGTGTTCTGGTTACAGGCTTACTGATGATCTGGGAGAGTGAGGGACTCCTTTTTTTGAAAGCTAGGGTACTCTAGACTGTGTGAAAAGGTGTGGGTGGGTACACTCAGGTTGTGGCAACAATAGTAAAGATAGGAAAGATCCTGCTCTGAGAAAGAGAAAACAAGAGCTCTTAGAAAGCTGGCTATGGAAGGATTCTAGACTTGGGGTGTAGAGGGTTGCTAGAAAGGACATCTGATTGCAAAGTTATAGATGATGGTGGGAGGAACAAGTACATTCACAGTTGCTGTCTGGTAGAGTAAGGACATCAGCCCAAGAGGAACAGGGACTTATGCTTATTACTCACAAGAGGGGTGAGTAGGAGACAACAATATTCATGCTGGAGAAGATAGAAGAGTCCCTGTCTCACACAGTAATTGCAGGAGAGGACCACAGGATAACAGCTGTATGTTTGGTGGGACCTGGATTGCTGGAAACCAAAATGCCTTTCTGTTTTTTCCATCCACAGGCTGAGGAGGAGGCTGCTACAGTCAGCACACATCCCTGTCTGGTCATGTTCCCTTCCAAGTCCACTGCTATGGCACTAGCGATTCTTCAGGACTGGTGTGGGTGGATGGGTGTCAATGCCCAGCGCTCACTGCTCATCCTGGGCATCCCTGATGACTGTGAGGAAGAAGAATTCCAGGAGGCTGTGCAGGCTTCCCTCAGGCCCCTGGGCATGTACCGAGTGCTTGGCAAGGTCTTCAGAAAGGAGATTGGGGCAAAGGTCGCTTTGGTTGAATTCGCTGATAATTTAAACCAAAGTTTGATCCCCCAACAAATACCAAATGAGAGGGGGCCCTGGACTGTGATCTTCCTGCCTCGGGTGCCTGATATAGAGTCACAGGATACATTCAATTTCCCTGCACAGGCTCATGGGCAAGCTTTGGAAGGGGCTTCAGGTGGGGCAGGGGCTTCAGTTGAGGAAGGAGATGTAGATGAGACAGGGGCTGTGGGTGAAGCAGGAGGAGCAGCTGAGGATGAGGCAGGAGTGTCAGATGAGGAAGGAACAGAGGGTGAGGAGGGAGGAGCAGGTGCAGCTCCTCCTGTCTCCTTTATACAGGAGGAAGGAGCTGCAGCTGAGGGAAGAGTGTCAGGTGAGGAAGAAACAGAGGGCGAGGAAGAAGCAGGTGAGGCAGGAAGAGCAGCTGAGGAGGAAGCCGTAGCTGAGGCAAGAGTGTCGGATGAGGAAGGGTCAGAGGATGAGGAAGGAGTTATAGATGAGGGAGGAGTTATATATGAGGCAGGAGTAATAGATGAAGCCAGACTGCCTGTTGGGGGGGGTATGGATGAGGAAGATGATGTAGTTGAGGCAGGGGCTGCAAGAATGTCTGACGAGGAAGGGGCTGGAGGTGACATGAACTAGTTCCTCAATGTAGACAGGTAGTTGGGGCCAAGGGTCTGCCTCATGATAAGGCTATGCTTACTTCTTTCCCACACAGTTTGAGCTCTTTGTTTGCATCTTAAACCAGCTCCTGCCACTTATTCTTCTGTAGATGCATACATTGTTACCTGATTGGTTTGCTACCAATAAATCCTGAATTCATTCCTAAGAGCTAGAGGGGAGGGTGGAGGATGGAGGATGGAGGATGGAGGATGGAGGATGACAAAAAATGCTCACCTTGTGATGTGGCTGTAATTTCAGCCTGTGGTGATGGCCAATATTGTCAACTTGACAAGATCTAGACTGGCCTAGGCATCGTCTCTGAGCATGTCTATTGGATTAATTGAGGAGAGAATGTGGGTTGCATCATCTTATATGCTGGGATACAGGACTGAATGAAAATAAATGAACATTCACTGCTTCCCACTGCCTCACTTAAATGAAATGTGATCAGCTGCCTCATACTCCTGCCTCAATGACTTTCCACCATGGTGAACTATACCCTCAAACTGTGAGCCAAAATCTGCCCTTCCTTAGGTTGATTTTGTCATGTATTTTACTACAGTCATGAGAAAAGCTCAACTACATCCCACCACTATTGGGGTAAAGTGGAATGCCAGCAGTGGCTGGATTAACATTGGCCAAAGAAGAGATATGGTAGTCCCTTGGGTGGGCAGGAGATAGGTACCTGGATGTGTAGATGGAAGTTTCTGTTCTGTATGGTCCCACAGCCCTTTAGTCCAGAATAAGTACACAGAGGCTTGTATTAATTATAAACTGTTTGGTCAATAGCTTGGGCTTCTATTGGCTAGCTCTCTCTTAATTATTAACCCATTTCTAGTAATCTGTGCATTGCCATGAGGCTGTGGCTTACCCATAATGCTCTGTCATGTTACTCCTTCAGTGGCTACATAGCATTTCCCTAGCAACTCCTCTCTGCCTCCCTCCCCTCAGCATTCACCTAGTCTGGTAGCCTAGCCTATACTTCCTGCCTGGCTACATTTTGCCTGTCCATTGGTTGAAACAGCTTTATTCATCAACCAATAAGAGAAACATGTATTCACAACATACAGATGGACATCCCCTATCATCTCCTCTTTTCTGTCTAAATAAAAAGGAGGGTTTTAACTTTAAAATACCAAAATTATATAGAACAAAACAGTTATCAAACAAGAACTATAGTTAACAATAGTTAGTCCACTAACATTTGACAAAATTTTAAGAAAATATTCTATCATCTATCATATCTTTGTGAGTCTAAAGTTCTATATATAACTTATCTTTTATCATAAATAAGGAAAACCATAACTATCTGTCTTCAACTCCATCAAAAACCTCAGAATGATAATATATAAACTCTAGAATTAATGGAGATATCTCGCTGCCTGGACAGTCACCCAAAGTTTTTCTGTAATGTTGGGGCATCCATCTTTAGCCTATAGGCCTAGAATGTCAGCAGACTTCTCAGCAAAGCAGGAAATTTGAAAGTGTCCCACCTGTATTGGCAGTTTGTCAGTTATTTTTCTGACAGACTCCTCCATGAAGTGGGAACCCCAAAGGATTGTTTCATCTTGTTTTGGCAAGTTCAGAAGTCACTTTCCTTTGTAACTGCCTTGTCCAGTCTGGACAGTGTGCTTACTGTATCAGCAGTTGAGGCTAGGGCAGTTCTTTGCCCAGTAGGCCACTTTTGCCACATTGAAGTCAAATTCCATAATGAGCTTCTTTGATGCCCATCTTCCTCTCTGATGTAATTGGTATTGCTAGGAGCATTGTGTGTCATTGTCATGAAAACCCCTAATAAATCATTTTAAATGCTATATTCTGTAGGTCTTTGAAAGGTTTTAAAGAATATCTATCCATCTTAAATATATTTCTGTATATCTAGTAAACCTAAGTAACATGACTATAAGTTTTGACTACTAACCTATAAACTGTATTTAATTATACATTGAATTTTATGAGCTGTATAAACACAATGCCTAAACAAGAGTAGAAGTATACATATAACAAAATTGACCTTAAATTAGTATAACTCTTTCTTAATTATTAACCCATTTTTATTAAACTATGTATTGCCACAAGGAGGCTCATGCTGTGGGATGTACTGTTTATATGGTTTTCCAGAGATTGGAGCACAGGAATAAGGAAGTTATGTGTAAAGGGGAGAATGCAAGACAGCAGGCAGGCAATCCCTAGGATCCTTGACAGTGTATTAAGTATTGTGCCAGAGGGCATCTACATAGATAGCATGGTAAAGAATGGAGTCTACAAGGATCAGGACATGAGATAGGACTCCCCTTCAGAAGCTGTGCAAGACTCAGAGGTTGTGTTTGTCTATTCAACCTGTTTAGTCTACTCCTACTAGTACGCAGAGCTCAGCTCCAGTCTCTCCATTGAAAGATGTTTAGGGACTGGGTAAACTGGGTGCCACTCGTGGGACAGAGAGTGAACAACTGATTCCTCTGAAAACATCCCTGAAGGCTTGGATGGCACAACAGAGAAAAAAAAGTTAAGCAGGGATGGCTCATCTCACTCTGTCACAACACTCAGCCTGTCCCTTGGTCAGATTGGAGGTAGTGTGTGTGTGTGTGTGTGTGTGTGTGTGTGTGTGTGTGTGTGTGTGTGTGCATTCCTGACAGTGAATGAATGTATATGTGTTGCCAGTGAATGGGGTCAGTGTCATTGAGTGTGAATGAGTGTGTTTTTGAATGTTGGGAGCATGTGTTTCTGTCAGAATACCACATTGAACATGAGTGTGTCACTGAAGGTGAGCATGAATTGAATATGTGGGACAGTGTGGGACTCAGACTGTGTAGACTCAAATTGTGTCTTGAATTTGAGCAAGAGAGTGAGAGCGAGAGAGCGAGAGAGAGCAGAGAGAGAGAGAGAGAGAGAGAGAGAGAGAGAGAGAGAGAGAGAGAGAGAGATTTTGTATGTTTCCTCCATGGTCCGCAGAAAGTTCAGAAAGGAAAAATGGTCTGTTGTTCTCCTTTGTCCTTGGCCTGTTCCTAGAGGAACTCCCTTGAGCCCCTGGCTCCTTCTCTTCAGAGTCATATGGGCCAAGACAGAAACCCATGTACATGTCAGCCACTTGGCAGTTCTAAGGCAGACTACTTTCCTGCCTTGATGATGGACAGATTCCTCTGCTGCAAGCTCTGTGGTCAGCTCAGATTACCCTAGGGAGCTGTGGCCATGCTTTTAGGGCACATTGTGATGCTAGCCAGTAAGCATGGCCTGTGCATCAGCTCCTGCCTCCAGGTTCTTGTCCTGAGTTCCTGCATGACTTCCTTCAATGATATGGACAGAAATATGGAACTGTAAGCTGAATAAACCCTTTCCTCCCCAAGTTGCTTTTGGCCATGGTAGTTCATTGTAACAATAGTAGCTGTGTTAATTAGGGTTTCTATTGCTGTGAAGAGACACCATGACCACAGCAACTCCTATAAAGGAAAACATTTAATTGGGGTGGCTTGTTTACAGTTTCAGATATTCAGTCCATTATCATCATGGTGGGGAGCATGGTGACATTCATGCAGGCATGTTGCTGAAGGAGTAGCTGAGAGTCCTACATCTTGCAGGCAACAGGAAATTGACTGAGACACTAGGTGTTATCCTGAACATAAGAAATCTCAAAGCCATCTCCACAGTTACACACTTCCTCCAACAAGGCCACAATGACTCCAACAAAGCCTAACAGTCACTCCCTAGGAGATTATGGGGGGCAATTACTTTCAAACTACCACAGTTGCCTTAAGACAAGCCCTCAGAGGAGTTCTTCTGAAGAGAGTTGGACAGCATCACAATCCTCTTCAGAAAAAGATTCTGGAGGCACAGGAAGTTTCAAATCATAATTGGTGAACACAGCTCATTAGGAAAGCAGCCCCCACAACCCGTGTCTTAGAAAACTGGCCCAGTTAACAAACCTGGAAAAACAGCTGAAGGACACTGAGAATATTACTAATAGTTCTGAGCTCTCTCTTAATAGTAACTGTTGTTTCTGAATCAGGCAAGTGCCCCAATTAACATCAGTTTTTGAAGGCTCCAAGTAACAGTGGGGAATGGTGCAAGCTACATGCTTATAGTGACTACCTGTGAAAGCATAGTCATGATAGCCATGAGCTTGCTGCCATATCTGTAGTGCCTTAAGCATACAGATATGTGGCCCAGATCATAGTCCATAAACTGTTCTTGCCTTACTTCTGCTCTTGGGCATGGCTGGTGGTCATGCTGTGCTGGTCAAAGTTGGGTTTCTTTCTGGCTTCTTCTAGGCATTCACACTGCATAATGTTTGTGGACACTATGTCTCTACCAAGTGACCTGTTCTCAGACAGGAGGCATGAGTCATGTGTGCCACCCCCTTTAACACTGAATGACAATACGATGTCTGACTTCTCCTGAAAATGGAGATAAAGAGGAAGGTGGAGAACAGATCTGTTCTGCTCGGCTGTCCTGATTCCTGTTCCTTAAATCCTACCATTCAGAAAGTCTTAATCTCTGTATACCTAACCTTAGGGCACCCCATGATATCCTCAGTCTCATTCTGTGTCATAGAGAGTCACTCCCCTTGAGCCCAGCTCTCCAGTGGATTCTGAGGAAGAAGTCAAGGACGTCCCACACAGTATTATAGTCAGGAAGAAGGCCCAGGATGTGTAGAAGAGGTGAGATGAAGCTGCACAAGAAGGCAAGGACAGCCTTGCCTCATGAAGGATCAGTGGAGTCTGACCTTGCCTTAGTATATATCTGGCCACAACTACCCAGAGTTATCAGGGTTCTCTTTTGAGCAAATATCTGGGGAATGTCCCGCAGAATAACAGAACAACCTCTCCAGGTGACTTCCATGTCCTTGTGGCCCTGTCAGGCAGTGGTGACCCACCCTCAGCCAATAGCAACTATCTGCTCTTCTATAAGGAGCCCTAGCATCAGCTTCACTTGGTGTTCCCAGGATGATGTTTGCTGGGCCCAAAGTCAGCCTTCACCTGCCACCCTTTTTGGGTGGCAGTTTCCAGCATACGCCTATGTTCCTCCTATGGCTCCTCCCTTTCCTGGAGCTCTAGCTTTAATGCTTCCATTGAGGCTCTGCAGTGCAGGCTCTGTCCTTTGAAAGTCTTTAGGATTTGAATAGGTATCCAATGACCCTTGCTTAGCTTTCATTGCCTGCTGAGTCTTCCCTACTGTCTTTTCCCTTTGGTGGAGCAGGCATTCGGTCCTTTAGAGTACAAGGACTCAGCCTAGGGCAGTGTATTAGTTTGCTTTCTGTAGCTGTGATACAGCACAGTTAAGAAGGAAAGGATTTATTTGGCTTATAGGTTATGGTCCATCATGAAGGGAAATCAGGACAGAAAGTAAATGGAAGAATCTGGAGGCAGGAGCTAAAGCAGAAGCCATGGAAGAATGCTGCTTACTGGCTTACTCTTTATGACTCACTCAACTTGCTTTTTAAATACAACCCAAGACCACCTGCTCAGTGTGGCACCTCTCACAGTGGGCTGGGCCCTAACACATCAAACATTGCTTAATAAGATGCCTTCCCCCCAAGACTTGCCTATAAGTCATTTTAATGATGGCATTTTGAAATTTAGGTTCCTTCTTCCCAGATAACTCTAGCTTGTTTCAAGTTGAAAAAAATTAACCAACATAGGTGGGGATGAGCATGGTACTGGACTGAGAGCAACATTAATAGCACAAAACTCAGTTTAGCGGACTGAAAGGGTCATTGAGAAGACTGTTTTGAGGTTGGTCGAAACAGAGATTCACCCAGTCTGCAAGTGTAGAGCAGTAGAGGAAACAAAAATGTCTCCAGTGACAGAATCAGCATGCAGGCAGAGAGGCCTGGGGTGCAAACAGCAAAGAGAGAGCATGTCAGTGAGGCACAAGGCTGGAAATACATAGGCAAACAAGAGTGAAGGGTTTTGTACAGCAGGTGGGGGGCTGTCTTTAAATAAGCTGATATTCAGTCAAAAAATACACTATAGTGGCCTGCATCAGAAAAGAGGTTACCAGCTCCAGCTGTTGCTAAGAGAATCACTGCAATCATAAGCTGAGAGCAGCTAGGAAGCAATTTAGAAGGGGTAAGTTTTTGAGAATAGAGCCAACAACAACCCTCTGCTGGATGGAATTTATAGTCTCCAGACACAGACTTTCCACAAACACAGTGCAGCATGATGTTACAGCCATGCCTGTGAAACTGTGGCAAAGGGGATTTGGCAGATGTATTGAACGTTACCAGCTATCCTTAAACAGTGGAGATGGTCTTGGGTTGCCTGCCAGGAAGTAGGTGGGGAAAAAAGAGGACATCATAGTGGGAGAAGACTCAGCTCACAATTGCTGGCTGAGATGGGAAGTGGCCCATGGAAGGGGTGAAGAGTCACTACCAAGCAACAGTTAGAAAGGAAGTGGGTATTGCAGTCCTATAACCTGGAGGAACTGAGTACTCAGACACTGACTGAATTTGGAAACAGATTCTTTGCAAAGCCTTCAGATCAGCAACACCCTGAGTGTAGCTTTGTGAGTCCAGAACTCTAGGAACCCATTTAAGCCAGGCTACACGCTTCACTTGGAGCAAGTGGGAATTAATAAATAGGTGCTACATTAAGCTTCAAAATCTATAGTGATTAGCTATTCCAGGCTGGATTAGGTAGGTGACATGATGTTCCCTGATAAGTGAGGCCTCTTCCATTGCATGTGGCTTTTCTTATTACTGCCAAGGCCATGAGGTATAGGATCCAGATGGGCTCCTTGCTGAACTCTCTAGATGGCTGCAACAATGCAATTCCAGCAGATTTTTCTGCCTTGTTTTACGTTTCATTACATATTTTTGCTCTCTAAATTTAGAAACCAAACTCATTTTTCCCTAGAAACATTTGTCAGTGCAGTATAGTTATAGAAGTTTTAAAGTGTCGGAAACCCCCCTTTCTTCCTCTTCCCAAACCTCTGGCACAAACATGTTTGATTGCTTCTAAAAGTTTCAGGCCTAGATTATTCTCCTTATCCCATGTCCTGTGAGCAGGCCTATCTTCAAAGAGCATGAAGTTCTTGCTCAGCACAGCACACTTTATTCAGCCAGCATCAAGCTGACCAAAGTGCTTCAGAGCATGACCTGGGTCTCTGACTGTCATGCATCTACTGGAAAAAATATAGCACAACAAGCATTTGTAAAGTTTTCCTTTGGGAATCTCTCTTGGTTCTTCATTACCATGGACGGAAGTGTGAAATTAGCTTCCTCTATTTAAGCCCAAAATTCTCTCCCTCTTCTTTTTTCTTTACAAATTCTTTAACTTCATTATGAATTGAGTTGAATTTTACCTAAAAATATTTTAGAATATCAACCCTGAGTATCTCAGAGTATAATCTTTACAGATCCTGTCTTAAGATGGTTATTGCTTTTCTTTGAGGTCATTAAGGTGGTTCTGAATTTAATAGGATTGGTGTCCTTGTAAGGAGTGGAAAATTTGGAAGTATTGGAGAGAGAGAGAGACAGAGACAGAGACAGAGATGCAGAGACAGAGAGGCAGAGAGAGACAGAGAGAGAGAGAGAGACACACACACACACACAGAGAGAGAGAGAGAGAGAGAGAGAGAGAGAGAGAGAGAGAGAGAGAGAGATCCAAATAAAGAAGTAAAGATCAGAGTTATGCTGTCATAAGCAATATACCACCAGAATGGAGTTAAGGCCTGGGACATATCCTTTCAAGAAGAGCCCCCAGAGGAAAAATGGCTCTGCCAACACCAATTTGGAGCATCAAATTAAGCAATATTAACTTACCAATTCTCAAAACCAATACATCTAAACACTTTTGTTCTTACAACCCCTTTGCATTCTTATTTTGTTGATGTTAAATTGAGACAGGGTTTCACTATGTAGCTGTCCTGGAACTCTCTATGTAGACCAAGCTGGACTTGAACACACAGAGATATGTCTGTCTCTGCCTCCTGAGTGCTGGAATTAAAGTCATGCACCACTATGCCAGATCTAAAAGTGTAGCCCAGGATAGCCTCAAACTCCTGAACCCCATGCCTCTATCTCTTCCAAATATCCTACTGGCATGTGCCACCATTACCAGCCCCTTTAGAAATCTTATAAATTATTGAGGGCCTTGAAGAATTCTTCTTTATGTTGGATGTGTATGTGTGTGTGTATTAACACAGTACAAAATTTACTGCATTGAAGTAAAAAACAATAGATTTAAAACTATTCTTGTAAAGATGACAATAAAATATGTTAACCATAATATCTTACAAAGAAACCATATAAAATGAACTTTAGTAAGAATGCTTTTTCATTTTTTACATGTATATACATGTTTGGTGTGTGTGTGTGTGTGTGTGTGTGTGTGTGTGTGTGTGTATGTGTGTGTGTGTGTTCATTCCTGCTCACAAGTGTGTGAACATGTATGTAGAAGGTGCCTGTGGAAGCTTAAGTTTGGCATTTGGAGTCTTCATTGATCCCTCTTCATTCACTGAAGAAATTCTCTCAACTGAACCCAGAGCTTTCTGGCAAGCACTTAACCAGCTGAACCATCTATGAAGCTCCCCTTTTACATTAATTGTGATTCCTTTTAATGTCTGAGAAGATAGTTGGATTTTCCTTACCATTTCTGACTTCAGACTACCATGATACCACACTTGGATAACCTCCAGAACATTCCTTCATACTCTTGAGAAAGGAGAAAGCAAAAGGCAAACCATCTTAGCCTCATTATGAAGAGATAATTGGTTTTCTGAACCCTCCCTCAAAAGGACACAAGAACTTCTCAGAGGTCTCCAGAATCCCTTGAGAACTGCAGTGTTATTTCATTCTTCTTAGGTTTTGTGCATATTGAACTGCCCCCAGTGCTACAATAAAGTACACTGTGAACCTTGGCGGATTCCATGGCAGGCGAGGTTAACCGAGGCAGGGGACAAACGTGCCAGGCAGACAGAGCTTAGTGAGAAGTTTTATTAGACAGGGAGGGAGGGGGAAGGAAAAAGAACAGAGGTAAAGACACACAGAGACAGAGAGAGGACAGAAGAGAAGAGGGAGACAGGAAAAGCCCTGTCTGCCCCAGGGGAACAGCGGGAAAGAGATCATAAGTGGGTCTTTTAAAGGGGTCCTTTGCCCCTGTGTGGAGACTAGTAGTCATGGAACCCTGGGCTGACCAGGGTACTGCCTGAGTGCATTCTGCCAGGTGACAGGGGCAGACCAGAATAATGCCTGAATCCTTACAGACAGTAACTATTATCAGTACCTGTGCATTTAGCAATCGTGGATATTCATTGCTCTATATGTCATATATGATGCTGCTGATTTGTGAGCACTGGGCAGGAGCGTGGGTGAGACAACATAATGCCGAAGGCTCAGAGTTAAACAGTAATCAGTCCAAGGGTATGGAGGAGTATGGCATTTATTAAACATTTCTACAAGCTATTTGTTACTGGGAATAAAAGAATAAATAGGACAAGGTCACTTCCCATGGAAAAGTAAGAATCCAGTACAGAAACTAGATAAACACAAAACTAAGTATTTTACAAAAAAATGGAGATCATTGTCACTATAGTAGCAACAGAATGTCAAGGTTGCCAGGGGGTATAGACCATGGGGAGAATATCTTGTGTGAGAATATGTAGAGGGTGTCCCTAGGGTGACTAGGGAAAAGGGCATTCCAGATAAGGAAAAATGGATATCCTAAAATACATAGGCAAGGTAAGACCTTCAGCAACACAGCCCTGCTGGGTCAGTGTTGATGGTATGATCGAAGAGGAGTTAGAGAGGTGGTAACAGCAGCCTCAAGATTGCCCTTGAACTCAAATGTAGAGTCTCTGCAAGTTGTTCTGCTATGCAGGAAGGCTTTAGAGCTACTGCAGCCCAACAAGAGTGCCCAGTCTCCATACCCTGTAGCACAAATAATGAATACCCAGAGACAGATATTGGGGTTAAAGCTGAAGATAAGAAATGCACAGTGGCCAGCTACTAGCTATTACCTCTACCTCAGACTGAAAGGGCTGATCCTGTCTCCATGAATCCTCAGATTGAATTCAACTGCATCTGTCTCCACCAAACCTCAGACTCCCTGAAACTGCACTGAGCTCCTGCTTTATATTCCTCTCTAGTGCTGGGATTAAAGGTATGTCATCCTAAGTGCTGGGATCAAAGGTGTGAGCTCTGTTTCTCTTTTAGACTGATTTACTCTCGTGTAGCCCAGGGTGGTCTTGAACTCACAGAGATCCATCTGCCTCTGTCTCCTTAGTGCTGGGATTAAAGATGTGGCCACTATTGCCTGTCCTCTATGGTTAACTAGTTAGTGGTTTACTGTGTGTGTGGCTAACTAGTGGCTTAGCTTTTAACGAGGTGTGGTTAACTAGTGGCTTAGCTCTGCACTCTGATCTTCAGGCAATCTTTATTTGTTAGATTACAAAGTATCCCCATACTATCCAACTTAATAGACTTGTGACCCTGAACAATGCTCTTTAGTTAACCTTGTTAACAGCTCACTTTTACTATCTATGGAATGACCATAAGGCAGACATGTGCTGGGTATATATGGATTGTGAATGGGACAGTGTGTGTAAAGTTCTCAGGCTAGTCTTCCCAGTTACTTTGGGAAACATTGCCTTTTATCCCCACAAGACAGCTCTTGATATGGAATTGTGAACCTTAGTTATCTCTTATCACTCTGCATACTTGCTTTTAAGTTATTGTCCATTTTGTTTCAGTGAACACCATTCCTTCCTTTTCTTGGTGCCTTGTTTTCTCATCTGTAGGATAGAGGTTACAGAATATACTTCTAGGGACTAGAGGAATGACTCAGCAGTTACGGCACTTGCTGTAAAAACATGAAAAAAAATGGAAGTTCAGATCCCTAGAACATACATAAATCCAGTCTTGTTAGCATGCTTCTGTAACAATAGTGATCTCACAGCAACATGGGAGGTAGAGGACAGGAGAATGTCTGAAAGCTTATGGGCAGAACAAAATGGTAGATAAGAGACTGTAGTGCCTGCACTACAACACTTCCACAGTATAGGGCAAGGGGCTTGAGGATTTAAATAAAGACAAGACAGCAGGTCTTTCTTGCAGGGAGAGAATGCCCTTTATTCCAACAAGAGTGGGGGCTTATATACCAGTCAGCAGGGATGGTGGAAAACTACCCAGATAACAAGTTCAGGTTCCCAGGCCCATCAGGCAATCCTGAATGGGTGACTAACAGGATAACAGGAACTTGCACTCAGGCCTTCAAGGAAGGAAGAAAACAGGATGTACCTGCTAGCTGGTCAGCAGACCCCTATGGGGGAAGGGCCCAACAAGTCCCCCTTTTATATATACATATAAAATGAGCATCTGTCTTAGGTCGCCCAGGACATCAACATCTGCTTTACCTGTCATTGAAAAGCCTGCCCAGCCTCTGCACTCCAGGGAGCCTCTGATGGTGGATTAGAATTGTTCCCTGGTGCAAGAGGGGACTTTGAGAGCCCATCCCACGTGAAGGGTTACACTCTGGCCCTGGACACATGGGGAAGGGCCCAGGACCAGCACAGGAAGATTTGGTGGACTTTGCATGTTGAGGACCCTACCCTGCCTGGGGAGTGGTGGGTGGATGGGGTGGGGGAGGAGGGTTGAGGGTGAGGGGAGGGAGAGGGAGAAGGGACTTGAAACAAGCTTGTTCCCTAACTAGAACTAATAAATAAATTTTAAAAAAAAAGAAGAAAAGCCTGCCCAGGCCCCGCAGACCCTCTGTCTTAGGTTAGCAGTCGTCCCCTAAGTCTTACCCGTCATTGACTGCTCACTTGTCCTGCAGGCCCAGCCATACCTGCACTGAGGGGTTAT
Organism: Cricetulus griseus; assembly: GCF_003668045.3. Lineage (NCBI taxonomy): Eukaryota > Metazoa > Chordata > Mammalia > Rodentia > Cricetidae > Cricetulus > Cricetulus griseus. The sequence goes on from NC_048604.1 coordinate 2,404,361, forward strand.
CTGCTGCCAAGAAAAGCATGATTTGCTTAGTTTAAAAATGGCGCTGGGTTTGCCACCATCCTATGTGGCAAAGGCAGACTAGGGCTAAATCGGTGCTGCCCATGGCTATAATTCTGAGGGCCAGCAGCCTACTCCATTCCTTAGTTAATTGGCCTGTTAGCTGCAGTCCCTTTAAGAGGGAGTCTCCCGAAAGGGGAGGCACCCTGGTCTTAATAATTAGAGTAGCCAATTGAATTGTGTGAAGATTTAAAGTGCCCAATCGTACTAAAGAATTGATATTATTTTGGGAATTTAAGGCAGAGGCAAACTTCCCTGAGAGCTTATCCAGCATGCCTGCTGTGGCAACTGAGTGAAAGACAGTGATGTCAGAAGCTGTAGCTGCAGTGACAGTGGCTGCTGTGATGTGAGGACGAGCCGGTTCTCTCCCAAGTGTTCCACTGGTGTAGGCATAGTACCAGGAACTTGAACCACCAAGGCTGGACTCTCACCATTCCAACAGCTTCTCAAATGGCATTCCTGGAGGGAACAAATAAGCACTTCTCCCAAGGGAGTGTTATCATATGATAGAAGAACACATATTGAAAATTCTCTGACAGCTGCCTTTCCCAGACTATGGTTGGAGCTGACCATCACTGTCCACACCTGACTCCAAAGACCCACCAGCACCAGGACAGGTTGGCTCCTCACAAAACCCCAATGGGTCTTTTGATGACTGAAGTGTATCAGCAGGAACAGGGCGCACACAACGCTCCGGGACCCAAATTGGGGACTCACTATCATATGGGAAGATGCAAACAGACCCTCGGGCCCACATCAAAACTGGATCTGGCCCTTTCCAAAGGCCCGAGGGAAGATCTCTCCATTTAACCAGAGGTTTCTGCTGTGCAGAGGACCGCCAATGACGGTCTGCTGCAGAGTTACCAGAAGCATCCACAATTTAAAATTTTAAGATATAAAGGATAAGTGATAGAGTAGAGTGAGGAGAACCAAGGTGACCCTCAAGGTCTCCCTTCTTTACTTTAGCCAAATAGGTTTTCAAAGTGCGATGGACATGCTCCACAATAGCCTATCATTGGGGGTTGTAAGGAATACCAGTTTTGGGGGTAATTTCAAAGTCTTGACAAAAATGATTGAAACCTCTACTGACATAAGCAGGGCCATTATCAGTCTTAATTTGTTTTGGGATCCCCCTGTAAGCAAAAGCCTGTAGACAGCGGCTCTTAACATCTTTCACCTTTTCTCCAGAATGGGCAGAGGCAAATATCAGACAGGAAAAAGTATCTACAGAAACATGGACAAATTGTAATTTACCAAAAGATGGCACATGCGTTACATCCGTCTGCCACATGTGATTGGGCAGAAGTCCTCGAGGATTAACTCCCAAGTGAGGCACAGAAAGAAATTCTACACAAAGAGGGCAATCCTTAACTATTTGAACAGCTTGTTCCTTAGTTATCCCAGTATGAAAGAGTAAGGACCCTGCGCTGAGATGAAAGAGCTTATGTAAGGATTGTGCTCTAGTGAGCTATTGTGAAACTGAAATGATTTAAGTATACCTGTCAGCCATGCGATTTCCTTCCCTGAGGGGTCCTGGCAAAGAGGTATGGGCCCTAAGATGTCCCACAAATACAGGTTCACTCCGTTGCCATAGCAGACCCTGTATCTGCAGCAAACTCTCTTGTACTCTGGAGATGGGGGCAATATAGGCAGCCGTCTCCAGAGGTTGGACAATATGAACAATGTATTGACTATTGGTATAGATGTTTAGTGCCCCCATGGGGAAAAACTGTAGAGCCATGGCCAAGGCTAAGAGTTCGGCCATTTGGGCAGAAGCTGCAGTGATTCTGGCTGTGTTAATATGGGAAAAGATACAACTACAGCTGTACCCTTTGAAGAACCATCGGTGAAAACCACACGCCCCTTGGAAATAGGCTGAGAGACTACAATCTTTGGAAAAATCAAAGGATGTATCTTTAAAAAGGAAACCAAATTATTGGATGGGTAATGGTTGTCAAAATCACTCTGGGTAGCAGAGAGAAAAATGGCCCAATCACACTATTATTTTGTAGCCACTCTAATTGCTGATGGGACAATGGTGTAACAATTTGATCCGGCTCCCCACCAAAAGTTTGTAAGGCAACCTTTTGTGCTTTAAATAGGAGTATAACTATAGCTTAGGGATAGGATACCACTGATTTAAATGGGGAGGCTTGAGAATGCACCCAAAGAATAGGATTCTCTTGCCAGAAAACTCCCGTAGGGGCATGAGCAGAGCAAAATACTAAGAATTTTAAAGGCTGGGCATAATCTATCAATTAAATGGTTACACTCCAGTCCTGCTGTAGTAAGGACTCGAGGAGAGTTGGGATCTGAATCACCTTGTAAAATATCAAAAAGAGGTTTGAGCTGTCCACTAGTAATTTTTAAACTAGGTCTGATCCAATTGATATCTCCCAGAAGCTTTTGGAAATCATTTAAGGTTTGAAGGGTGTCCAGTCGAAGATTAATCTTTTGAGGGCATACCCCATTATGAAGAAAGCAATGTCCTAGATAATGATATGGAAACTCCTTTTGTACCTTCTCTGGTGCTATTTGTAAGCCATCCAATCCTAAGGTGGTCTGAAGATCCCCAAAGGCAGATAACAATAGCTTTTCTTTTGGCGCAGCCAACAATATATCATCCATATAATGAATTATATACAATTGAGGATATTTTTGTCTGACTGGCTCTATAGCCTGAGAAACATAAACTTGACACATGGTAGGGCTATTAGCCATGCATTGAGGCAAAACTACCCACTGATATCTCTTACAAGGCTCTCTTAAATTTAAAGATGGAACACTGAAAGCAAAGCACTGACAATCAGCAGGGTGTAGAGGAATGGTGAAAAAGCAATCCTTTAAATCTATCACAAGCAAGTGCCAATTTTTTGGGATGGCTACAGGGGCTGGCAACCCTGGCTGAGTGGTACCCATGAGCATCATGATCTTATTAACCGGTCTCAGGTCTTGTAACAGCCTCCATTTATCTGATTTTTTTCTTAATAACAAATATGGGAGTATTCCAGGGGGAGGTAGAAGGGACAATATGACCGGCATTGAGTTGCTCCTGGACCAGGGCATAAGCAGCCTCCAACTTTACTTTAGATAAGGGCCATTGTTCTACCCAAACGGGTTCATCATTTTTCCAGGTGATAGAAATTGGAGGTATGTGAGGCTACAGAACAATGGCCCCCATTAAAAATTGCCCCAATCCTCTCTGGTCTCCAAGCAATCTCTGCACTGGGGGTTTATCAAATACAGGCAGGAGATCACCCTGTAAATTCTTTCCAATCCCTCTTCCTGGGCCTTGCTCTCTAAGCATGTGCTGCACAGGAGGTGTGGTCAGTAGGCCCCCATGGCTTCTAGGTTATCTCTGCCCCACAGATTGATTGGGATGTGAGGCAAAATGAAGGGCTGAAATATTCCAGAATGTCCCTCATTGTCTTTCCAAGTTAGTAGGCGGGAACTTTTACTAGGTGACTTCGCTAGGCCTATACCCTGTAAGCTACTATCTGATTCTTGCAGGGGCCATGCCTTGGGCCAATGGTTGAGGGAAATGACAGACATGTCTGCACCTGTGTCCAAAAGCCCCTGAAAGGCCCATCCTTCAATAGTCAGGGTCATCAAGGGTCTGGATTCCATAGTGGACACCCAACATGCCATAGGTCCCGTAGATCCAAACCCCCCTTCTCCCCTTACAGGCTTAAGGAAGGGGTTATTAGTGGTAAATTTAGGGGACAGAACTAACTGAGCAATTCTAGCTCCTTGGGGTATAACAGTGACTCCCTTGCCAGCTTCCACCATTATTTTGATCTCTCCTTCAATATCTTCATCAATCACTCCTGGAATGACCCTAACTCCCTGAAGTAGCACTACTCCTTCCTAAAATCAACCCAATTGAGCCCAGTGGTAAAGGGCCTTTAACTCCGGTGCCCAAAGCTTGGGGTCCCATCTGAGGGGTCAATACTGCTCTGGAGGAGGAGCAGAGGTCCAGTCCTGTGCTTCCTGGGGTACCTCTGACAAGGTCCTGGATACAAAGGGGTTCACCCGGGGTAGGACCTGAATAGGGTGGGAAACAGGTATATCTAGGGCTCCGTACACCTGGGAATAAGAGGCCTGGAGCGGACCCGACTCCCGTTTCCCGGAAGTGGCAGAGGGTTACACTGTACATCAGTCTTTGATCTACACTTATTGCCCCAATGATGTCCCTTTTTACATCGGGGACAAAGACCTGGCCCTGGGCGAGGAGATGCAAAAGAGTCTTTAACAGGACAATTTTTCTTAAAGTGACCTCCTTGCCCACATCCAAAACATGTCTTAAATCTGCCCCCCCCTACCGATCCTCTTATTACCCTGCATGGCAGAAGCGATAACTTGTCCCATAATGTGGTGTCCATCTATATCTCTACAAATTCGAATATAATCCTTGAGGCTTCTGGTCTTATGGGGTCATAAAGCCTCCTTGCAGTGCTTATTGGCACTTTCAAAAGCTAATTGTTTTACTATAGGCATGGCATCATCGGCATCCCCAAACATGCGCCCTGCATGTTGCAGGAGCCAATCCACAAACTCAGAATAGGGTTCAGATGGTCCCTGAAGGACCTTAGAAAGTTGGTCTCCTGCAGCCTTATTAGGTAAGGCTTTCCATGCTTGGCCAGCAGCCGCTGAGATCTATGCATATACAGCAGGGTCATAGAGAATCTGCTGGCCTAGACCTGCATAGGCTCCATGCCAGTAAGCATTTCTAAGTTCCTTCCAGGGAAACCAGCAGCTGTGTTGCGCTGCGCTGTTTGATTACAAAGTTCTTGGTATTCACCCCTCCAGATCAAATAATCTCCCCCTGACAGCGTAGCTCTACATAATTGCTGCCAGTCACTGGGTGTGTAATTCAAGGCTGCAAAAGATTAAAAAATAGAGTAAAAGGGGCATGAGGCCTGTATGCCACAACTGCCTCCTTTAGTTGTTTTATATCCTTAAAGTTAAGAGGGGCATGCTCTCTCTGACTCTGGCCTTGGGGATTAATTGTCTCTATGACTGGGAATATCACTCCACCCCTCTGCTCTTCAAGAGGGGCGGAAGGAAGACAGAAAGAGCTAGAATGCTCAGGATTACGAGCAGGGGGATGCGACTCAAGGGAGCATCTCCTAAGCTTAGGCTTTAATTTGAGGATGTTCTTCTCGAATTGAAGTGCTTCACCCTCCTCAGTCTCATCCCCTGAAGAGGAGAGAGAGGACTCAGAGGCAGAAACATCAGAAGCTTGGAGTGACATAACAGACTCTTTGTTATCACTAAGAAGTGCTTCCTTGACTTGACGCCACAGAGAAAAAGTAACAATTGATATGGCATTTGCCCCTTCTTTTTGTAATGTCCTTAGTAGGTCTCCCTTCACCTGCTCCCAATCAGGGATATTAAGAAACCAAAAACCAAGGGCTGACCTCATGTACAGTTTTCAAGAAGCCTTTTGATGTCTTATGTTTGATACTGGTGCCCTGCTTTTTTAACAATTGGACAGTTGGTTCCCCATAAGAGTAAGAACTAGTAGCACCCATGTTCAATACACCCGCTCCTTACCTTTTTGAAAATGCTGGCCAGCCTTCATGGGTGATCCTTCAGCGTCTTCCCTTCTTTCCCTATCTCAGTGGGACCTCCACTTGTAGTGCCTGCACTACAACACTTCCACAGTATAGGGCAAGGGGCTTGAGGATTTAAATAAAGACAAGACAGCAGGTCTTTCTTGCAGGGAGAGAATGCCCTTTATTCCAACAAGAGTGGGGGCTTATATACCAGTCAGCAGGGATGGTGGAAAACTACCCAGATAACAAGTTCAGGTTCCCAGGCCCATCAGGCAATCCTGAATGGGTGACTAACAGGATAACAGGAACTTGCACTCAGGCCTTCAAGGAAGGAAGAAAACAGGATGTACCTGCTAGGTAAGCTCCTAGTCACAAGCTGGTCAGCAGACCCCTATGGGGGAAGGGCCCAACAAGAGACCCTGTGTCAAACAAGGTGGAAGTCAAGGACTGATACCTGAGATAGTGCTCTGACTTTCACATATATGCCTGTGAGTTCTGTACTTATACACATGAACACACACACACACACACACACACACACACACACACACACACACTCACACACATGCACACAAAACACAGAGGGAGAGAGGTGCGGGAAGAGAGAGAGTCAGTCTAATAGGCAACAAAAATAAATTAAGAAAATGTCTAGTGTATGCAGAGGCTGTCCTTCCCTCCTTCCTTTTTGTAGATACTAGAATGGTTGTTCTATGTGGCCCAGTGTTTTGCGTACAAGAACTTCCTCTGGGACTGGACATCATTCTCACTCCTCCTCTGAACTACCTATTGTTCACAGTAAGTAATGGCACTATGGGAAACAGCAGGGGGAAGATCTCCCATCATCATCCAGCCTATATTGCCCACCTCTAGCTGAGTGGCCCTGTGAAATCTCCCATAAGCTCTGGAATGCATGGAATTGTGACCAGGAGTGGTCAGTGGCACTCCCAGGGTGCTGAGTGGTGGCTATATAACCAAGATTTTTTTCCCCAGACTTTACTTTTGGAAGTTGTTTGCACTGGAGTCAAGTTGAAATATATGCAAGCTAAGAAGTTCAATTCCACCACTCCACTCTTTTTTTTTAATTAGAAAAAATTTATTTTACATGTCAATCCCAGGTCCCTTTCCCTCCCCTCCTCTCTTGCCCCACCCACTATGACCCTACCTATCCCATGTAGGGAGCTGCAGAATACCGCGCCCAAAAGATGGCGCCGGTTTCCGCCCTCCGCCAGCCCGACGGCGAGCGCTCTCAGTGGTAAACAACTCCTAATTTGGTAAAGGTCATGTATCCTCTTAATTCTGCTTGGAGACAACCTATCCTGGCGCACCACGTAGGGTTAGGTGATTGGTAGATGTAGACTATATCAGGCCCCGTCTCCCTTGACCCAGGGCCACCATTTCACTGTAAATCAAGAAGTTCCCGATTAAACTGTGTTGAAGAAGATTCCTCGGTGTTGCGTCGTTCTTGCTGGTCAAGGGTGGACGCGACATATTATCATCATGGCAGTACATGCTGGCATACAGGAAGACATGGTACTGGAGAAGGAGCTGAGAATCCTACATCTTGATGCTCAGGCAGCAGGGAGAGACTGTTGCACTGGGCACGGATTGAGCATATATGAGCTTCAAAGCCCACCTCCGCAGTGACACACTTCCTCCAACAATGCCACACCTACTTCAACACTGCCACACCACCAAATAGTGCCACTCTCTATGGGACAAGGATTCAAATACATGAGTCTATGGGGGCCATGCCTATTCAAAATACCACAACTACATAGAAGGGATAGAGGATATGTAAAAATGAAGCAGGCATCATGATTGGCTTGTACAAACTCAAAGGAAAAAAATCTTAGCTTAAGCATCTTTCAAGGGTAACTTCTCATGGCAGTTACTATTGGGAAATATTGAGGTGGTACCACCTAGCACTCTCTGCTTTACTCTATCCCTTCTCACCTACTGATTCAGTGCTGAAGGTGCACTGGTGACATTGCTACACAAGGAAGATCCTCTTATTCTATGGTGGCTTGGAACCCTGACCTTTTTTTTCAGCTGAAATGATGACTGATGCTGAGTCATCAGGGCTCTGCAAAGTAAATGAGTAACACATTGAACAGATTTGGGAATGAGACAGAATGGTGATATCAGGAAGCAACAGGGCTTCTGAGGACAGCTTCAAAGAACCCAGATAATGGCAACCTTAGTCATCCTCTTCAAGACTTCAGGGTTATTCCCTGAAGGCAAAGGAAGTGATTGAAAGGCTTTGGAGTAGTCGTGTGTCAACACTATTGTTTTTTTTTCCTATTGGGACAAAGACCCACTTAAGGGAAGAAGGGTGAATTTTGGCTCAAATTTCAGAGGAGTTCAGTTTATGATGGTGGAGAAATCATGGAGGTGAGGGCTTGAGGCAGCTGGTCACATTATAGTCACAGTCAGGAAATGAGAGATGAATACTGGGGGCCAGATGCTTTCCTACTTGTTTCCCTTTTGATTCATTTTGGAACTCCAGCTCATGGGATAAGATGGCCTGTGGGGGACAGAATATTTCTGTTATGGAATATTTTGGGGCCCAGATTCTAGCTCCTGTAAACAGGGGCACTGGAAAGCTCTGGCTCACCATTGTATTGCTAATTGCCAGTAGGGCTACTATTGTTTACCATGGCCTCAGGGTAATATGCCTCCTAATTTGCATCTCTGTAGCTTAAGCCTTGAGCAGGCCCATGCCTGGGCTGAGGACTCTGCCTAGGTGACCAAGAGTTGTTTAGGTAATAGAATCACTTGATGTTAGCGATATGCCTTATATAGATGCTTCCTGATGTCCCTGCCTTTGGAGGACTATTTAAATGGACTTCTCAATAAACAGTGGCTGCTTGGCATCAGCTGGGAGCCCTTCTGAGATGATATGGTGTTTCCTGTCTCATCATTAGTGTCGTTGGGTAATTAAACTTCCCTAGTCCACACACCTCCACTCAGAATCGGACCCTGGACTGTACGGCTGGCTCCGTTCACAGTCCTGAAGACATCGGTCTGGAACAATGGCTCACATTCAGGGTGAGTCTTCCGTTCTCAGTTAAACTTCTCTGGAAACACCCTCATAGACATGCCTCCTAGATTATTCAAAAACCAGTTGGGTTGACAATCAAGAGTAACCATCACCCTTAGTTTGGTGATCAGATAGAAGATAGGATTGGGGTGGGAGAAAATATATTCTGAGAAACCTCTTTGGGGTTTTCAAGACTTTACTTTGACTGTTATAAACTGGTGGGTCTGGGATCAGGTGACTGCATTCTATAACTATTTTAGAGGTGAGGTTGGCAGAAATTGGACTGCATTGGATGGGTAGAGTAAGGGAAAAGTCAAGGATACTGACACCTCTCATTCATCAATTGCTGCTGATGGGACTGAGCACACACACAAATGATTTTATAATTCTTTCAACCACATTTGGGGTTCTAAGCTACTACTTTCAAGATGAGAAAACTAAGGGCTAGAGTCACAAAGCTAGAAAACCAAAGGTTCGAATTTCAGCAGCTATGGCCTGGAAAGCTTCAGACATGAGATCACCATCCTCTTCTGCTAGGGATTAAGGCAACAGGGCAGGCTTGTGGAGAAGTAATGAAGAGAATTTAAACAAAATTTGTTTCTAACAGACATTCTGAAGAAAAAGCCCTCTAAAGGGTTTGAAATGAAGAGATGGAACAGAGTCTGAGGTTAGGCACTAAGTCTTCAATGTCATTTACATGGAAGCACAGAGAAATGTCCAAGTGAGGGTGAAGGCAGAGATTAGAATTGCATAAAACGATGATAGGTGAAGCTTAAGTACAGGAATAGTTCTTAAGAGTTGTGTCAATGAATAAAGCCCTGAAACCATATCCTCTAGTAGAATATTCCACAAGAACATTGGAGGAACTGAATTGCAAGCTTTCAAGCTGTCTCATGTAGGAGATCCAATAATGCTACAAAAGGTAAAGATGCTCATTTGCTTCCCAGAGCTAGCAACACACAGACACAGACAAATAGGCATTAAGAAGTAAATCTGAACTAAAATTTTTTTGGCAAAAATTCTACTATGAATTAATATAATAGCACAACCAAAGGCTAGGAAGCACAAAGGCTGCTATACTTTATAAATGTGACCAGCAAAGTTTCCTGACAACATAGCCATTGGTCAGAGATCTGGAGGAGAAGTGGACATCTGTGCATTTATAGAAGAATAGTCTAGCCAAAGAACATAACAGACAAAGGTCCTCTGGCAGGAACTAACTGAAGTGACAATAGATTGATGCTTTAGTATTTCAGTTGCAGTCAGAATGGCTAAGATCAAAAACACCAATGACAGTCTATGCTGGGGAGGATGTGGAGAAAGGGGAACACTTCTCCACTGCTGGTGGAAGTACAAACTTATATAGCCACTGTGGAAATCAGTATGGACATTTCTTAGAAAATTAGGGATCAACCTGCCTCAAGACCCTGCAATACCACTGTTGGGCATGTACCCAAAGGAGGCACAGTCACACCACTAGGACATTTTCTCAACTATGTTCATAGCAACATTATTTGTAACAGCCAGATCTTGGAATCAGCTTAGATGCCCCTCAATTGAAGAATGGATGAAGAAAATATGGTACATTTGCATACTTAAGAACTACTCAGCGGAAAGAAACAATGACATCCTAATATTTGCAGGCAAATGGACACAACTAGAAAAAAACCATCCTAAGTTAGGTAGACCAAAACCAGAAAGACAAATATAGTATGTAGTTACTCATAAGTGGATACGAGACATAAAGCAAAAGATATTCATCCTACAATCCACAACTCCAGAGAAGCTAGAACCCTCTTCCAGAAACAGATGGAAACAGGTGCAGAAATCAACAACTAACTAATAGGCCAAGCTCCTTGAGTACAGTCAAAGTGAGGGAGGAGAGACAATATGAACAAAGGAGTCACGACCATGATGGGGAAACCCACAGAATCAGCTGACCCGAGCTAGTGAGAGATCACTGACTCAGGTCTGACAAATGGGGAACCTGCATAAGACCGAACTAGACTCGCTTAATATAGGTGACAATGGTGTGACTGGGACAATATATGAGGCCACTGGCAGTGGGTCCAAGATCTGACTCTAATGTACAAACTGACTTAGTGGAGCCCATGCTATATGGAGAGATACTTTGCCCAGCCTAGACACAGGGGTGTGGGGGTGGAGAGGGGCCTTGGTCCTGCCTCAATGAGATGATGGGACAGACTTAGTGGACTTCCTAGGGGAGGTCTTAACCTCCCTGAGGAGCAGATAGGAGGTGGTGGGGGAGGGAAGTAGGTGGAACAGGAAGAGAGGAGGGATGGGAAACTGGGATTGGAGTATAAAAATTAAATTAATAAAAAAATAGAGTGAGAGACCTGAATCCCAGCCTGGAAGCAGCTTCAGAGGAAGGTCAGAGCTTCAGGCCCGAGAAGCATCAAGGGAGCCACCAGCCCCAGACCTGGGAGCAGTCTCAGAGGGAGGCTCCAGCCTCAGGCCCAGGAGCAGGGAGTGATCGCCAGGTGAAACGACAGCAGTGGTTTCCAGCAGTGCCTTCCAGAAACTATTGCAAAATGTTCCTCTGGGAAAGAGCACCTGTGTCTCAGCCAGCATCCACTGCCATTTGTCACTTGGAGATATGTAACAATAAGTCTTTACTTGATCCACCTGGGCCCAATTGACTAGGATATCTTATATGCTAACTCAGTCTTAATTATCATAAATCTATATACCTTATAAGACTTATCTTATCAAGGATGCCTTCCACTGGTGTCCTCATCCTGGGTTCACATGGTGGCTCTGTAGAGAAGAGAGCTGGAGGAAGAGAAGGAGAGAGAGAGCGCGATTTCCTGCTTATATTCTGAGTCTGCTTGCTATGTCACTTCCTGCCTGGATCTTTTTACTACATTTCCCAGAATCCTCCTTGACTCCTAGTCCCTCCTAACTTGCTTCTTCATTGGCCAACAGTACTTTATTCAATAACCAATGAGATAAACATACATGGAAGGACATTCCCCATCATCAATACCTCATTACCACATCAACTACTGGACCCTAAGCCCCACCTACACCTCCAATGGGAGGAGCGTCCACCAGAGCTGTAGCCCCACCTGCACCTCAAAGAGTGAACATCTGAGCATTGGACCCACTTCCACCAGGAGGAGCGTTCACCAGAAACTCTGCTCTACTTGTGCCTGAATGAGCTGTCAGGGGAGACTCAGGCCCCAACCCTACCAACTGAAGAAAGAGACATCCCTTGAAGCACAAGCTCCACATATACCGATTAGAGGAAGAGATGTTTAGACAACAAGGTATGAACACACTGAACAATATAAAGAGCAATAAGGCACCACTAGAAACTAGTGGTGCTACAACAGCAAGACCTGAACATCCCAACACAGATGAAGGAGAAGAAAACAACCTAAAAAATAACTTTATGAGGATGATTGAGGCCCTTAAAGAGGAAATGAAAAATTCCCTTAAAGAAATGGAGAAAAAGACAAACCAAAAAATGGAAGATATCAACAAGTCCCTTAAAGAAAATCAAGGAAAAGCAATCAAACAAGTGACAGAAACGATTCAAGACATGAAATCTGAAATAGAGGCAATAAAGAAAACACAAATGGAAGGAATTGTGGAAATGAAAAATCTGGGTAAATGACCAGGAACCACAAATGCAAGCATACACAACAGAATACAGGAGATAGAAGAGAGAATTTCAGACATTGACGATACGATAGAAGAAATTGATTCATTGGTCAACGAAAAATTAAAATACAACAAATCCTCAACATAAAACATGCAGGAAATCTGGCACAGCATGAAAAGACCAAACCTAAGAATAATAGGACTAGAAGAAGGAGAAGTCCAACTCAAAGGCACAGAAAATTCATTCAACAAAATCATAGAAGAAAACATTTCCAACCTAAAGAAGTACATGCCAATGAAAATAGAAGAGGCTTACAGAACACCAAATAGACTGGACCAATAAAAGTCCCCTCACCACATAATAATCAAAACAATAAACATACAGAATAAAAAAAGCATATCAAGAGCTACAAAGAAAAAAGGCCAGGTGACATATAAAGACAGACCTATGCAAATTAAACCTGGATTCTCAATGGAAATAATGATAGCCATAAGGGCCTGGTCAGAGGTTATGCAGACACTAAGGGACCATGGATGCCAGCACAGACTACTTTACCCAGGAATATTTTCAATAACCATAGATGGAGTAAACAAGATATTCCATGATAAAACCAAATTTAGACAATACCTAACCATAAACCCATCCCTACAAAAAGTCCTAGAAGGAAAATGCCAACCCAAGAAAATCACCTACATCCACAAGAACATAGGAAATAGATAAGCTTACAGCAGCAAATCACAAAGAAAGGAATTGAACACGCAATGCCATCACCTACAACAAAAACAAAAATAGCAGGAACTAGCAATCACTGTTCATTAATATCCATTAATATAAATGGTCTCAATTCACCTATAAAAGACACAGGCTAACAGAATGTATAGGAAGACAGAATCCAGCTTTCTGATGCATACAAGAAACAGACCTCAATCTCACAGACAGACATTGCCTCAGAATAAAGGGTTTGAAAAAATATTTCAATCAAATAGACTTAAGAAACAAGCTGATGTAGCTATGTTAACACCTAGCAAACTAGACTTCAAACTAACATCAATCAAAAAAGAAAAAGAAGGGCATTTCATATTCATCACAAGAAAAGTCCATCAAGAGGAAATCTCAATTCTGAACATCTTTGCCCCAAACACAAGGGCTCCTGCATTTGTAAAAGAAACATTACTAAAGCTTAAATCACAAATCCAGCCCCACACACTAATAGTGGGAGCCTTCAACACCCCACTCTCACCACTGGGCAGGTCTGCCAGACAGAAACTTAACAGAGAAATAAGGGAACTAACAGAGGTTATGACTCAAATAGACTTCACAGATGTCTATAGAACATTCCACCCACACACAAAAGACACACAAAATTCCAAACACAAAAGAATATACTTTCTTTTCACCACGTCATGGAAACTTTTCAAAAATGGATCACATATTTGGCAAAAAAACAAACCACAACAGATAAAAAATGGAATAAATCCCTCTACCCTATCAGATCACCACAACTTAGTTAGAACATTAATTTCAGAAAGCCCACAAACAAATGGAAATTGAACAATGAGCAACTGAACCACCATTGGGTCAAGGAAGAAATAAAGAAAGAAATAAGAGACTTCCTAAAATTTAATGAAAATGACCACACAACATACCCAGACTTATGGGCACAATGAAAGCAGTGCTGAGATGAAAGATCATACCACTAAATGCCTACATGAAAAAAACTGTAGAAATCCCACACTAGTGAATTAACAGAACAACTGAAAGCTCTAGAACAAAAAGAAGCAAACTCACCCTGAAGGAGTAGATGGCAAGAAATAGTCAAATTGAGGGTTGAAATCAATAAAATAGAAACAGAAAACAATGCAAAGAATCACTGAGACAAAGTTGGTTCTTCGGGAAATTCAGCAAAATAGACAAACCTTTATGCAAACTAACCAAAAGACAGAGAGAGAATATCCAATTTAACAAAATCAGAAATGAAAAGGGGGACATAACAACAGACACTGAGGAAACCCAGAGAATCATCAGGTCACACTTCAAAAACCTGTATTCCATAAAGTTGGAAAACTTTAAGGAGATGGATAATTTTCTAGATAAGCACCACATACCAAAATAATCAAGAATAGATAAACAACTTAAATACACCTATAACCTGTAAGGAAATAGAAACAGTTATCAATAGACTACCAAGCAAAAGAAGCCCAGACCCAGATGGATTCAGTGCAGACAGAATTCTACCAGATGTTCAAAGAAGATCTAATACCAATACTCCTCAAAGTATTCCACACAATAGGAACAGAAGGAACACTGCCAAACTCTTTTTATGAGGCAACAATTACACTGATATCCAAACCACACAAAGGCATAACTAAGAAAGGGAAATACAGATCAGTTTACCTCATGAGCATAGATGCAAAAATACTCAATAAAATACCGGCAAACTGAATTCAAGAACACATCAGAAAAATCATCCACCATGACCAAGTAGGATTCATCACAGAGATGCAGGGATTGTTCAACATATGAAAATCCATCAATGTAATTATTTTAATTTTCTTTCCATAATACACCCAACCCCTTTGACTTCATAGGGGTTTTTCTTTGAAGTTCAATTATTTCACTAACACACAATTGTGTTTTGCTTGTTCCAAGCTAGTTCTCTCAGGTACACGTTATTCTCTTTCTGTTTGTGATTTTGAACCCCACAGGAAATTTCATTAAATTAAACATTTTCATTTGTTTGCTTTACTTTTAATCTTTGGGGATGTGTGTTATATGCAACATAGATTTGTTTTTGTCATCCCTTTTGGTCATCTCTCTCAAGTCCTCTTCCTGTCCTTGTAATTTTGTTATAAATATGCTCTTGGTTTCTTCATCTGTGATTTTATAATTGTGATTTGTTGTCGGAACGATTTCCAGGGGTTCCAGGAACCGGGAGCTCCTGTCTGCATTGAATATCGGATGCTAACTGATTTGCTATTGAATGACATGGCCTCAGTGAGGAATGTCTCCTAGTTTGCATCTCTGTGGGCCTAAGCATCTGGATAGGCCTGCACCTGGGCAGAGGTGGAAGATGTATAAGTAACAAGTAAGGACAGAAGGTGAGGGGCCAGCTAGCAGAGAGGAGAACAAGCACAGAAACGGTTTCCTCGTGGTCATGGAAGCACGGTTAAGAAACAGCCGAAAAGATGGTAAATAAAGAAAAGACTCTAGTTTTACAACATGGAACTGAGAGCTCTCTAAAGATGACAAGACGCCTGTGTTTGGTCTTTATCGCCGCTGGGTTACTAGAGTTTCCAGGTCCACACACCCCCAACTCAGGCAGAACCTCATGGCTGTCATGGCTTGGAGCTGAGACATGCCAGGTCACGACAATTTGTGTTGTTTCTTCATGTCTTTATTATCTTCCCTTGATATTGAAAATGGAACCCAAAGCCTTTAGCATGCTAGGCAGCAGCTCTACCACTGAGCTAAGTGTAAGCAAAACATCTTAAACAGTCACTTATAACATGCCTGGTAGCTTCTCCTGTTTGTGGAGTGGCACATTTTTAACTTGCCAAACTCTGTAATGTGAGTCACATCCATTCGCCATAAATGGTTGGGGAGCAGGCCTTAAGGATTCATCCTTAAATTAGCCATAGCCATATTGTGGACCTATTTTACGTTGTTTGATGATTTGACCAGCAGTCTCTCTGGTTAAGCCAAATTTCTTACTTAGACTTTTACTATTATGAAGTGAAAGACCCCGAAGAGGCACTTTCGTAGAGGGAGACCCACACACCCAGGAATCAGCGAGGCCACGAACTGGATGTAAAAAACAAGAGGCTTTATTGGAGACGCGGGTACCCGGGGCGACTTAGCTTTTCTGAGGCCAAGCGCGCCGAGCCAAGGGAAAGGGGTCCTTATATAGGGAAAAAGGCGCAAGCTAGGAGCAGGGATTCTATTTGATGGTTCAAATGAGGCACAGAGCCATTCCAGATCAGCATATTCTCAAGGTCTGGTGTCTGGTACAACAGACTTGATTCCTCCCTCCGCGCCCAGGTGGCTGACCTTGGGGGCGGAGACCTTGGGACGGAGTGTTTCTCAACGGGGGGGGGCGTGGGGGCGAGGGGTGCTCGGCCCCAGCCCCGGCGCGGTGCCAGGGCAGCCCCGCCTGGGTGAACCGGCTTGGGAGGGAAAACGGCAGCCGGGGGAAGTGGAGGCCGGCGGGGGCAGGGCGGCTCTGCGGCAGCTCGCCCGCGCTGCACTCTCCAGCCCCTCCCGGCTGCTCCAGAGAGAACATCCAGCATCAGCATAGGCGGGGGGAAGACAGAGAGGCAGCGGGCCTTTCATTCCCCCATTTCTCTTGTGACTGAATGAAATCTTTCATTCAAAGGTCTCTGGTTAGGTCTTTCTCTAAGCTTGGCCATGCTGTCTCTAATTATTCCTGTATGGTCTGTAAAAATGATAAATCTAACCCTCGTCTGTTCTGCAGGACCACCTCAGAGAGTGATGTTAAGGATTTTTCGAGTGCACTGACTGACTCTTCTAGGACCTGGATATCCGTGTGCATGGCTTGTTGTAGAAGCTTAAAATGATTAATTCCCTGTAAGGCAATGGTTCCGGTCCCTATGCCGGCTGCTATGGCCCCCCACTGTTATCCCTCCTAATAATAGGGCCACGGTAAAGGATATTGGCTCCCTCTTATGTCGGGTTGACTTCTCTAGTACCCTATAAATATATTCAGGTTGGTGATATGTGACCCTGGGCCAAAGTTCTGTCAATATACAAAAGTCAATAGTGGCATTGAGAACGGTAGTAGAGACGCAGGGGGTCAAACCAGTACTGCCTATGCATAGCCCCTTTCCTGAGACCTCAGACAATGTGAGCTTGTGCTGCATGGCAGTTTCACAACTGGTAGGCGCTGAGGTCTGGTGACGCCGGACCCAGACAGTGTCCCCGATCTGGTAGGAATGGGGAATGGTAGGATGGTCCCTCTGGTCTTTATAAGTTTTTTTTTTTAAAGGTGTGAGCCCATATGGCCTAGGGGTATGCTAGGGGGAGTAGGAGGACCCAGTCTCTAGTGTCCCCATCAGGGAGTGATAGGTACTGGCATCCCCTCGCAAGGAAGTTCCCTTTGACTTAGCATTTCAACCAGGGAGAATGGACGGCGAAATTCTTTTCCAAACTGCTTCCTGCTGACTTTGGGACGAAGTTAAGGACCCCAGAAGGTTGAAATGCTAGTCAAAAACAAAAAGGAATTTAGGCAACGGGGAATCCATCAGGGGCTTCTGGTTAGCAGACACTGTTGCAGAGATAGGGGGTGTCCATATCAGCAGACTAGTTCACATCCATAGCAAGTCTAGGGTTCGCAGTCTACTTAGAACAGTCTGAAGTCAGCAACTGGTACTCAGATGTCTGTCAGAAGCAGAAACCTGTTTAAGACATATTTAAACTAGGAACAGAGGTTAAAACTTATTTATAGAAGCCCACAGTGCAGAAAAAGCAGATATCTGGATATCTGTTCAAACAGCAAGAACACATTTATAACTTTGAGTCCTAGCAAAAACTACAGATTTGGGCTATAAGCATGTACATTTTTCTTCTGTCCAGAGAGCTAGGTATGGATTGGACAGGGGTGCCTTTGGCCTGATGAAAAGCCCTTTAAGTTTGTACTTAGATGACAATCAAAATAAACTTAAAAACCTTGAGCTTGTGCCTGAACAGTAGATAGTCATTATTTTATCAGCTAACATACTGACTAGTCTATAGTGGATCTAACTGTCTGATGCTGTCAAGCTGACAACCAGTAATATTTCAGAGATCTGAGAAGGGTATATTTTATCCGAATCTACTAAAAAGTGACAGAAGCCAGTTAGAAGTAGGTCCATATACAGTTAGCCAAACCCAAGTTTCTCCATTACCGTTGGAGGCAGCTGTCTCAAAGAACAACAATCTTCACCAGGCCTATCTGTGAGAGGTTTTATTTTCTCTTTGTGGAAGAGGGACATGGAAAAGACTGACCTTGTTTTGTCTAGGCAAAGGGGTACAATCAATTTTCCAGCGTCCAGCAGCTTTGTCCACAGTCTCGGCCAGGTTCTGGCAGGCGGCAGGTTTCATATCTGAGCATCTGCTCATTGGTCCAGGTGCAGGAACTGAGGTGCCTGTAATCTTCGGGTCATTGTCAGGATCTGGCAGTCTGTCTGACATTATAAACTTTAAAGATAACAATTTAAATGCCATATTCTGAAGATCTCTGAAGCATTAGAGGTCTGTTTGTCTGTTTTAATTACTTGCCTTAAGCACACATTAAGTATACAGGTGGCTAGGTAAGGTCTTATTTCTGTAAATAATTTTTAGTCTGACTGTAACTGGTTTTAACTTAGTAAGATGTTTGAAACAGCACAGCTGAACTTAAAACTGCATAGAGCTACCTTATATTCCTTAAACAGTAGCTTAACTTCTTTCTTAGGCAGGGTTTTTCTGTGACTTTGGAGCCTGTCCTGGAATTCGATCTGCCGGACCAGACAGGCCTTGAACTCATAAAGATCCATCTGCCTCTTACTCCCGAGTGGTGGGATTAAAGGCGTGTATCCCCAATGTTCTAAACTTAAGGCGTGTGCTACCAACATCCTGAGCTTAAAGGTGTGTGTTATCAACATCCTAAATTTATTTCTAAAATATAAACTGTAATACCTTATAATAGATCAGCATCTTTCATAAAACAAAAACTTTACATTGTCAGGCTTTGCTCAAAAATAATTTTAAATTGAAGCTCTTTAAGTACAAACATTAATAAAAACAAACATAAAAAAAACTGGTTTTAAAAAGAAATTTAAATTCCCTTAAGGTCTTTCTGTAATATATAGAAGCATTAACATTGTAAATCTCAATTGAA